>NW_024058629.1:7500-50865 GCF_016432855.1 Salvelinus namaycush
AGTGAATCAGGGTAAAACAGGCCAGCCATAGAGACACAGTGAATCAGGGTAAAACAGGCCAGCCATAGAGACACAGTGAATCAGGGTAAACCAGGCCAGCCATAGAGACACAGTGAATCAGGGTAAAACAGGCCAGCCATAGAGACACAGTGAATCAGGGCAAAACAGGCCAGCCATAGAGACACAGTGAATCAGGGCAAAACAGGCCAGCCATAGAGACACAGTGAATCAGGGTAAACCAGGCCAGCCATAGAGACACAGTGAATCAGGGTAAAACAGGCCAGCCATAGAAACACAGTGAATCAGGGTAAAACAGGCCAGCCATAGAAACACAGTGAATCAGGGTAAAACAGGCCAGCCATAGAGACACAGTGAATCAGGGTAAAACAGGCCAGCCATAGAGACACAGTGAATCAGGGCAAAACAGGCCAGCCATAGAGACACAGTGAATCAGGGCAAAACAGGCCAGCCATAGAGACACAGTGAATCAGGGTAAACCAGGCCAGCCATAGAGACACAGTGAATCAGGGTAAAACAGGCCAGCCATAGAGACACAGTGAATCAGGGTAAAACAGGCCAGCCATAGAAACACAGTGAATCAGGGTAAAACAGGCCAGCCATAGAGACACAGTGAATCAGGGTAAAACAGGCCAGCCATAGAGACACAGTGAATCAGGGTAAACCAGGCCAGCCATAGAGACACAGTGAATCAGGGTAAAACAGGCCAGCCATAGAAACACAGTGAATCAGGGTAAAACAGGCCAGCCATAGAGACACAGTGATCTGAGCCACAATAAAGTGGATGTGATACAGATTCATCAACTCTTATTTGTAATGGAAATGTCCATCTATTATGTGCTGGGGGTTTCAGGAGACTATGCCACCTGCTGTGTTGACAGGTCTTTTGCAGCCTGTCCCAGTAGTACCAGGCAGACAGGCACGTTGCCCCGTACAGGCACCCTACCCTGACTCGACTGATTACAGAGCCAGACTTCCATCTTGGCTAAGCTCTGCAAGAACCAAGTCCTGAGTGAACCCCACTGCAAAGAGAGAGAGAGAGAGAGAGAGAGAGAGAGAGAGAGAGAGAGAGAGAGAGAGAGAGAGAGAGAGAGAGAGAGAGAGAGAGAGAGAGAGAGAGAGAGAGAGAGAGAGAGAGAGAGAGAGAGAGAGAGAGAGAGAGAGAGAGAGAGAGAGAGAGAGAGAGAGAGAGAGAGAGAAAGGCAGTCAGGCAGTAAAAACCCACAGGCTGTCCATGCAGGCCAGGCTGACTTTCCTCTGTCTTCCTCAGGAAGGAAAAAATGAGACAAATGTTAGGTTGCTTACACTGCTGCCTCAAATTAATTCAAGATGGTGGCTGTAGAGTTAAATCTTCAAGACGGTGGCTGAAGAGGAAAATATTCAAGATGGTGGCTGTAGATGAAAATATTCAAGATGGTGGCTGTAGATGAAAAGATTCAAGATGGTGGCTGTAGATAAAAAGATTCAAGATGGTGGCTGTAGATGAAAAGATTCAAGATGGTGGCTGTAGATGAAAAGATTCAAGATGGTGGCTGTAGATGAAAAGATTCAAGATGGTGGCTGTAGATGAAAAGATTCAAGATGGTGGCTGTAGATGAAAAGATTCAAGATGGTGGCTGAGAGGAAAATATTCAAGATGGTGGCTGTAGATGAAAAGATTCAAGATGGTGGCTGTAGATGAAAAGATTCAAGATGGTGGCTGTAGAGGAAAAGATTCAAGATGGTGGCTGTAGAGGAAAAGATTCAAGATGGGGGCTAGGCAGGAAAATATTCAAGATGGTGGCTGTAGATGAAAAGATTCAAGATGGTGGCTGTAGATGAAAAGATTCAAGATGGTGGCTGTAGATGAAAAGATTCAAGATGGTGGCTGTAGATGAAAAGATTCAAGATGGTGGCTGTAGATGAAAAGATTCAAGATGGTGGCTGTAGATGAAAAGATTCAAGATGGTGGCTGTAGATAAAAAGATTCAAGATGGTGGCTGTAGATAAAAAGATTCAAGATGGTGGCTGTAGATAAAAAGATTCAAGATGGTGGCTGTAGATGAAAAGATTCAAGATGGTGGTTGTAGATGAAAAGATTCAAGATGGTGGCTGTAGATGAAAATATTCAAGATGGTGGCTGTAGATGAAAAGATTCAAGATGGTGGCTGTAGATGAAAAGATTCAAGATGGTGGCTGTAGATGAAAAGATTCAAGATGGTGGCTGTAGATGAAAAGATTCAAGATGGTGGCTGTAGATGAAAAGATTCAAGATGGTGGCTAGGTAGGAAAAGATTCAAGATGGTGGCTGTAGATGAAAAGCTTGAAGATAGTGGCTGTAGAGGTAAATATTCAAGATGGTGGCTAGGGAGGAAAAGATTAAAGATGGTGGCTGTAGAGGAAAAGATTCAAGATGGGGGCTAGGCAGGAAAATGTTCAAGATGGTGGCTGTAGATGAAAAGATTCAAGATGGTGGCTGTAGATTAAAATATTCAAGATGGTGGCTGTAGATGAAAAGATTCAAGATGGTGGCTGTAGATGAAAATATTCAAGATGGTGGCTGTAGAGGAAAATATTCAAGATGGTGGCTGTAGATAAAAATATTCAAGATAGTGGCTGTAGATAAAAAGATTCAAGATGGTGGCTGTAGATGAAAAGATTCAAGATGGTGGCTGTAGAGGAAAAGATTCAAGATGGTGGCTGTAGATAAAAAGATTCAAGATGGTGGCTGTAGATGAAAAGATTCAAGATGGTGGCTGTAGATGAAAAGATTCAAGATGGTGGCTGTAGATAAAAAGATTCAAGATGGTGGTTGTAGAGGAAAATATTCAAGATGGTGGCTGTAGATAAAAAGATTCAAGATGGTGGCTGTAGATGAAAAGATTCAAGATGGTGGCTGTAGATGAAAATATTCAAGATGGTGGCTGAGAGGAAAAGATTCAAGATGGTGGCTGTAGATGAAAAGATTCAAGATGGTGGCTGTAGATAAAAAGATTCAAGATGGTGGTTGTAGAGGAAAAGATTCAAGATGGTGGCTGTAGATAAAAAGATTCAAGATGGTGGCTGTAGATGAAAAGATTCAAGATGGTGGCTGTAGAGGAAAAGATTCAAAATGGTGGCTGTAGATGAAAAGATTCAAGATGGTGGTGTAGATGAAAAGATTCAAGATGGTGGCTGTAGATGAAAAGATTCAAGATGGTGGCTAGGTAGGAAAAGATTCAAGATGGTGGCTGTAGATGAAAAGCTTGAAGATAGTGGCTGTAGAGGTAAATATTCAAGATGGTGGCTAGGGAGGAAAATATTAAAGATGGTGGCTGTAGAGGAAAAGATTCAAGATGGGGGCTAGGCAGGAAAATATTCAAGATGGTGGCTGTAGATGAAAAGATTCAAGATGGTGGCTGTAGATGAAAAGATTCAAGATGGTGGCTGTAGATGAAAATATTCAAGATGGTGGCTGTAGATGAAAAGATTCAAGATGGTGGTTGTAGAGGAAAATATTCAAGATGGTGTCTGTAGATAAAAAGATTCAAGATGGTGGCTGTAGATAAAAATATTCAAGATAGTGGCTGTAGATAAAAAGATTCAAGATGGTGGTTGTAGAGGAAAATATTCAAGATGGTGGCTGTAGATAAAAAGATTCAAGATGGTGGCTGTAGATGAAAAGATTCAAGATGGTGGCTGTAGATGAAAAGATTCAAGATGGTGGCTGTAGATAAAAAGATTCAAGATGGTGGCTGTAGATGAAAAGATTCAAGATGGTGGCTGAGAGGAAAAGATTCAAGATGGTGGCTGTAGATAAAAAGATTCAAGATGGTGGCTGTAGATAAAAAGATTCAAGATGGTGGTTGTAGAGGAAAATATTCAAGATGGTGGCTGTAGATGAAAATATTCAAGATGGTGGCTGTAGATGAAAAGATTCAAGATGGTGGTTGTAGAGGAAAATATTCAAGATGGTGGCTGAGAGGAAAAGATTCAAGATGGTGGCTGTAGATGAAAAGATTCAAGATGGTGGCTGTAGATAAAAAGATTCAAGATGGTGGTTGTAGAGGAAAAGATTCAAGATGGTGGCTGTAGATGAAAAGATTCAAAATGGTGGCTGTAGATGAAAAGATTCAAGATGGTGGCTGTAGATAAAAAGATTCAAGATGGTGGCTGTAGATGAAAAGCAGCCAGCGCCAGCAAAGATTTGATCAAAGAAATTTGATTCAGCAATTTTTTTGTTTTTAATTGACCACTAATTAGATTAAATTAAACAGGCAAAGGTTGGCCTCATTGCAAAGTAATGCAGAAGCGGAGAGAGAGGGGTGTGTGTGTAGTGTGTGTGTGTAGTGTGTGTGTGTGTGTTCAGTCACAGAAGCACTCAGTCAAACAGATGCACCACTGTTAAGGTGTGAGGGTCGTACTGCATACCAGGCTCATTACCAAAGGATGTCTGTGTGCCTGTGTGTTTGTGTGTGTGTGTGTGTGCGTGCGTGTTTTTGTGTGTGTGTGTGTGTGTGTGTGTGTGCCTGTGTGTTTCTGTGTTTGTGTGTGCATGCCTGCATGCGTGCCTGTGTGTGTGTGTGTGTGTATGTATGTGTGTGTGTGTGTGTGTGTGTGTGTGTGTGTGTGTGTGTGTATGTGTGTGGGTGTGTGTGTGTGTGTGTGTGTGTGTGTGTGTGTGTGTGTGTGTGTATGTGTGTGGGTGTGTGTGTGTTTACTCTAACCATGACAGGTTTATAGCGTGCCCTGGGTGCTATACCGTTGAATCTGATTGGTCAAATAAAATACTAATGTATTTGTCACATGCTTCGTAAACAACAGGTGTAGACTAACTTATGGGTCCTTTTTCAATAAATAGTGACACGAGGAATACATACACAGAGAATTACGAGTAACAATGTGGCTTTATACAAGGAGTACCAGGTAATAACATGGCTATATACAGGGAGTACCAGGTAATAACATGGCTATATACAGGGAGTACCAGGTAATAACATGGTTACATACAAGGAGTACCAGGTAATAACATGGCTATATACAGGGAGTACCAGGTAATAACATGGCTATATACAGGGAGTACCAGGTAATAACATGGCTATATACAGGGAGTACCAGGTAATAACATGGCTATATACAGGGAGTACCAGGTAATAACATGGCTATATACAGGAAGTACCAGTAACGAGTCGATGTGCAAGGGTACGAGGTAATTGAGGTAGCTATGTACATATAGGTAGGGATGAAGTGACTAGGCAACAGGATAGATAATAGACAGTAGCAGCATCGGGTAGCCATTTGATTAGCTATCTATAGCTGTAGACATTTAGGCAGGTTATCTTGGCTAGCAGCATCGGGTAGCCATTTGGTTAGCTATCTATAGCTGTAGACATTTAGGCAGGCTATCTTGGCTAGCAGCATCGGGTAGCCATTTGATTAGCTATCTATAGCTGAAGACATTTAGGCAGGCTATCTTGGCTAGCAGCATCGGGTAGCCATTTGATTAGCTATCTATAGCTGTAGACATTTAGGCAGGTTATCTTGGCTAGCAGCATCGGGTAGCCATTTGATTAGCTATCTATAGCTGTAGACATTTAGGCAGGCTATCTTGGCTAGCAGCATCGGGTAGCCATTTGATTAGCTATCTATAGCTGTAGACATTTAGGGAGGCTATCTTGGCTAGCAGCATCGGGTAGCCATTTGATTAGCTATCTATAGCTGTAGACATTTAGGCAGGCTATCTTGGCTAGCAGCATCGGGTAGCCATTTGATTAGCTATCTATAGCTGTAGACATTTAGGCAGGCTATCTTGGCTAGCAGCATCGGGTAGCCATTTGATTAGCTATCTATAGCTGTAGATATTTAGGCAGGCTATCTTGGCTAGCAGCATCGGGTAGCCATTTGATTAGCAATCTATAGCTGTAGACATTTAGGCAGGCTATCTTGGCTAGCAGCATCGGGTAGCCATTTGATTAGCTATCTATAGCTATAGACATTTAGGCAGGCTATCTTGGCTAGCAGCATCGGGTAGCCATTTGATTAGCTATCTATAGCTGTAGACATTTAGGCAGGCTATCTTGATGTTCTTGGGCATGGGGAGTATGGTGGTCTGCTTAAAACAAGGGATAGTTTCAAGTTTTACGTTTTATTCGGATAGGTTGAACATTTCAGTGAAGACACTTGCCAGCTGGTCAGCAAGCGTCCTGGTATTCCTTCTGGCCCCGCGGACTTGAGAATGTTAACCTGTTTAAAGGTCTTATTCACATCGGCTACAGAGAGTGAGATCACACAGTCGTCTGGAACAGCTGGTGCTCTCATGCATGGCTCACTGTTGCTTGCCTCGAAGTGAGCATAGAAGACATTTAGCTTGTCTGGTAGGCTCGCGTCGCCGGGCAGCTTGCGGCTGGGTTTCCCTTTTTAATCCGTGATAGTAGGATTCGATCTTAATCCTGTATTGACACTTTGCCTGTTTGATGGCTCGTCGGAGGCCGTAAAATTATTTCTTATAAGCGTCCAGATTAGCGTCCTGCTCCTTGAAAGCGACAGATCCAGCCTTTAGCTCAGTGTGGATGTTGCCTATAATCCAGAGGGTATGTACATACGGTCAATGTGGGGACGATGTCACCGATGTACTTATTAATAAAGCCGGTGGCTAATGTGGAAAACTCCTCAATATTATCGGATGAATCCCAGAAAATATTATAAATCTGTGCTAGAGAAACAGTCCTGTAGCTTAGCATCCACTTCATTGGACCACTTCTGTATTGAGCATGTCACTGGTACTTCCTGTTTGAGTTTTTGCTTGTAAGTAGGAATCAGGAGGATAGAGTTATGATCTGATATGCCAAAGGGAGGAAGGGCCTTGTATGTTTTTCTGAGTGTGGAATAAAGATGATCTAGAGTTTTGTTACCTCTAGTGGCACATGTGACATGCTGGTAAAAATGAGATAAAACGGATTTCAGTTTCCCAGCATTAAAACCACCCGCCACGAGAAACGCCGCCTCTGAATGTGCATTTTCTTGTTTGCTTATGTCCCTATACGCATCATTGAGTGCGGTCTTAGTGCCAGCATCGGCTTGTGGCAGTAAATAGACAACTACAAAAAAATATAGATGAAAACTCTCTTGGTAAATAGTGAGGTCTACAGCTTATCATGAGGTATTCTACCTCGGGCGAGCAAAACCTCGAGACTACCTTAATATTAGAGATTGCGCACCTGCTGTTGTTAACAAAGAGACACACACCCTCCTCCCTTCGTCCATAGCCCCTCCTCCCTTCGTCCATAGCCCCTCCTCCCTTCGTCCATAGCCCCTCCTCCCTTCGTCTTACAAGAGTGTGTCGTCCGGTCTTGACGATGCGTAAAAAAACCAGTGGGATGTATATCCATGTCCTCGTTCAGCCACGACTCTGAGAAACAGAGGACAGACTCTAACAGAGCTCATCCAGTTTACTCTCCAGTAACTGAACGTTTGCCAATACAACAGAGACGGGACGGCGTAGTGGAAGGGGAGGTAGGGGTGAGGAGGGGGTAGAGGAGGGGGTATAGTAGGGGGAGGACCGGTGAGGCGGGGGAGGTAGGGGTGAGGAGTGTGGAGGACGGAGTAGTGGAAGAGGAGGTAGATGTGAGGAGGGGATAGAGGAGGGGGTATAGTAGGGGGAGGACCGGTGAGGCGGGGGAGGTAGGGCTGAGGCGGTCGTAGAGGAGGGGGTATAGTAAGGGGAGGACCGGTGAGGCGGGGGAGGTAGGGGTAAGGCGGGGGGTAGTTAGCGAGCACTAGTGGGTTCTGAAGCACAGATGGTCCAGGGAAGGTGGGTGTTCTTTACGGAACCTAAAGGATCAATGCTGCTTCCTTCTCCACCACTACTCCATAGCTACTGCACCGCTACTCCACCGCTACTCCACCACTACGGCACCACTACTCCACCGCTACTCCACCACTACGCCACCACTACTCCACCACTACGCCACCACTACGCCACCACTACTACACCACTACTACGTCACTACTCCACCACTACTACGTCACTACTCCACCACTACTACACCACTACTCCACCACTACTACACCACTACTCCACCACTACGCCACCACTAATTCACCACTACTACACCACTACTACGCCACTACTACGCCACTACTCCACCGCTACTCCACCGCTACTCCACCACTACTCCACCACTACGCCACCACTACGCCACCACTACGCCACCACTACGCCACCACTACTACGTCACTACTCCACCACTACTACGCCACTACTCCACCGCTACTCCACCGCTACTCCACCACTACTCCACCACTACTCCACCACTACTCCACCACTACGCCACCACTACGCCACCACTACGCCACCACTACTACGTCACTACTCCACCACTACTACACCACTACTCCACCACTACTACACCACTACTCCACCACTACTACACCACTACTACACCACTACTACGCCACTACTCCACCACTACTCCACCACTACTCCACCACTACTCCGCCACTACTACACCACAACTCCACCACTAATTCACCACTACTACACCACTACTATGCCACTACTCCACCACTACTACGCCACTACTCCACCACTACTCCACCACGACTCCACCACTAATTCACCACTACTACACCACTACTAATTCACCATTACTCCACCACTACTCCACCACTACTACACCACTACTATGCCACTACTCCACCACTACTCCGCCACTACTACACCATTACTCCACCACTAATTCACCACTACTACACCACTACTACACCACTACTATATTGCCATCTAGCTCAATCTCTTCCTACAAGGTGAGATTTCCACCTCATTTCAATGGAGGGAATTAAAAAGGAAAGCAGGGGATCTCCCAAGTGGTGCAGCGGTCTAAGGCACTGCATCTCAGCGGTCTAAGGCACTGCATCTCAGCGGTCTAAGGCACTGCATCTCAGCGGTCTAAGGCACTGCATCTCAGCGGTCTAAGGCACTGCATCTCAGCGGTCTAAGGCACTGAATCTCAGCGGTCTAAGGCACTGCATCTCAGCGGTCTAAGGCACTGCATCTCAGCGGTCTAAGGCACTGCATCTCAGCGGTCTAAGGCACTGCATCTCAGCGGTCTAAGGCACTGCATCTCAGCGGTCTAAGGCACTGCATCTCAGCGGTCTAAGGCACTGCATCTCAGCGGTCTAAGGCACTGCATCTCAGCGGTCTAAGGCACTGCATCTCAGCGGTCTAAGGCACTGCATCTCAGCGGTCTAAGGCACTGCATCTCAGCGGTCTAAGGCACTGCATCGCAGCGGTCTAAGGCACTGCATCTCAGCGGTCTAAGGCACTGCATCTCAGCGGTCTAAGGCACTGCATCTCAGCGGTCTAAGGCACTGCATCTCAGCGGTCTAAGGCACTGCATCGCAGCGGTCTAAGGCACTGCATCTCAGCGGTCTAAGGCACTGCATCTCAGCGGTCTAAGGCACTGCATCTCAGCGGTCTAAGGCACTGCATCGCAGCGGTCTAAGGCACTGCATCGCATCGGTCTAAGTCACTGCATCTCAGCGGTCTAAGGCACTGCATCGCAGCGGTCTAAGGCACTGCATCTCAATGGTCTAAGGCACTGCATCTCAGCGGTCTAAGGCACTGCATCGCAATGCTAGAGGTGTCACTACAGACCCGGGTTCGATCCCGGGCTGTATCACAGCCGGCCGTGATCGGGAGTCCCATAGGGCGGCGCACAATTGGCCCATCGTCTTCCGGGTTAGGGGAGGGTTTGGCCGGGGGGACTTTACTTGGCTCATCGAGCTCTAGCGACTCCTTGTGGCGGGCCGGGCGCCTGCAGGCTGACCTTGGTCGTCAGTTGAACAGTGTTTCCTCCGACACACTGGTGCAGCTGGCTTCTGGGTTAAGCTGGCGGGTATTAAGAAGCGCGGTTTGGTGGGTCATGTTTCGGAGGACGCATGACTCGACCTTCGCCCCCCGAGACCAGACAAGATCGAAATTGTGGAGAAAAAATGAAAAGAGAAGCAGCGCTAGCCTCGCCTTCCTAAGACCAAATATAACGATCCTTCAACCAGACAGGGCAAACAGGAAATAGCTTTGGGGATGGACATGTGTGTGAAGTACAGTCAGCGGCGTCATCTCAGGCCCTGACAGTTATAAGATCCTCTCCATCTGTCACAGGAAAAACTACCATCAGAAAGTCTCATTGCTTTTCAAATGTAAAGACGCTCAATAACCACACAGACCTTACAGTCACACAGACAGACTTTACAGTATTACAGACAGACCTTACAGTCACACACGGACCTTACAGTCATACAGACAGACCTTACAGTCATTCAGACAGACCTTACAGTCACACATACCTTACAGTCACACAGACCTTACAGTCACACAGACCTTACAGTCAGACACATACCTTACAGTCATACAGACAGACCTTACAGTCATACAGACAGACCTTACAGTCACACAGACATACCTTACAGTCACACAGACCTTACAGTCAGACACATACCTTACAGTCAGACACAGACCTTACAGTCACACACATACCTTACAGTCACACAGACAGACCTTACAGTCACACACAGACCTTACAGTCAGACACATACCTTACAGTCACACACATACCTTACAGTCACACAGACAGACCTTACAGTCACACACAGACCTTACAGTCAGACACATACCTTACAGTCACACACAGACCTTACAGTCACACACATACCTTACAGTCACACACAGACCTTACAGTCATACAGACAGACCTTACAGTCACACATACATACCTTACAGTCACACAGACCTTACAGTCACACAGACAGACCTTACAGTCATACAGACCTTACAGTCACACAGACAGACCTTACAGTCAGACACAGACCTTACAGTCACACAGACAGACCTTACAGCCACACAGACAGACCTTACAATCACACAGACAGACCTTACAGTCACACAGACAGACATTACAGTCACACAGACAGACATTACAGTCACACAGACAGACCGTACAGTCACACAGACAGACCGTACAGTCAGACACAGACCTTAGAGGATTCAGAAGTGATAACTAAATAAGACAGTCACTGAGCTGAAAGGAGAGACAAGGATGAAGAGAGGATATGTGTTGTTTTCCAGTTAATTTGCCATCTGTCACAAGGCTGTCCGGTGTTAGCGTCAGGCGGCAGTGGCAAAATGTCCATTAGTTGCTGATTACAAGATGAAAACCCAGGTTTGGTTCCTTCCTCAATTCTCTAAATAGTGCACAACTTTTGAATACTTTTCCCGCTACTTTTATATAGAAGATAGGGTGCCATTTAGGACACAGACCCTACACAGTGAATTTCCAGTTTTCCACAAGGTGACAGATCTTTACTGGGAGCCACTAGGAGGTCTGTGTATTATTGCTCCAATCCTTTCAAGGTAAAGGAGTTTTTGGCAACTGACCACAGCTTTTTCTCTCAGTCTCCTAATTTAATTTAATTAAGTCCATATGTCAGCCTCTGCCAATGCTGGTTACTGTTCTCTGGCTAGGAGAAGTGTACGTGTGTGTGTGTGTGTGTGTGTGTGTGTGTGTGTGTGTGTGTGTGTGTGTGTGTGTGTGTGTGTGATGGCGTGTGCGTGCTTGCATGCGTGTCTCTGCATATGTGTGTGTCTGTAATACCGCTCTGTCAAGAGGCTTTAGATATACCAGCAGGCCTCTACTTCTCATCACTTAACAAACTGCAGACGAAACGCACAGATTCAGAGGATAAGAAATGAAATTCGTCTTTAATATAGAATCTGTCTGGATTGTTTCTCTGGTACAGGAATGGAATCGAAGTAAACAAAAATCTGCTGTAACAAGGTATCAGAGGGGTCATCTCTGGTACTGTAACATCATCTCTGGTCCTGTAACAAGGTATCAGAGGGGTCATCTCTGGTACTGTAACATCATCTCTGGTACAGTAACAAGGTATCAGAGGGGTCATCTCTGGTACTGTAACATCATCTCTGGTACAGTAACAAGGTAGCAGAGGGGTCATCTCTGGTCCTGTAACAAGGTGTCAGAGGGGTCATCTCTGGTCCTGTAACAAGGTATCAGAGGGGTCATCTCTGGTACTGTAACATCATCTCTGGTCCTGTAACAAGGTATCAGAGGGGTCATCTCTGGTCCTGTAACAAGGTATCAGAGGGGTCATCTCTGGTTCTGTAACATCATCTCTGGTACTGTAACAAGGTATCAGAGGGGTCATCTCTGGTACAGTAACAAGGTATCAGAGGGGTCATCTCTGGTACTGTAACATCATCTCTGGTACAGTAACAAGGTGTCAGAGGGGTCATCTCTGGTACTGTAACATCATCTCTGGTACTGTAACAAGGTATCAGAGGGGTCATCTCTGGTACTGTAACATCATCTCTGGTCCTGTAACAAGGTATCAGAGGGGTCATCTCTGGTCCTGTAACAAGGTATCAGAGGGGTCATCTCTGGTACTGTAACGAGGTATCAGAGGGGTCATCTCTGGTACTGTAACATCATCTCTGGTCCTGTAACAAGGTATCAGAGGGGTCATCTCTGGTACTGTAACATCATCTCTGGTACAGTAACAAGGTATCAGAGGGGTCATCTCTGCTACAGTAACATCATCTCTGGTCCTGTAACAAGGTGTCAGAGGGGTCATCTCTGGTCCTGTAACAAGGTATCAGAGGGGTCATCTCTGGTCCTGTAACAAGGTGTCAGAGGGGTCATCTCTGGTACAGTAACATCATCTCTGGTCCTGTAACAAGGTATCAGAGGGGTCATCTCTGGTACAGTAACATCATCTCTGGTCCTGTAACAAGGTGTCAGAGGGGTCATCTCTGGTCCTGTAACAAGGTATCAGAGGGGTCATCTCTGGTCCTGTAACAAGGTGTCAGAGGGGTCATCTCTGCTACAGTAACATCATCTCTGGTCCTGTAACAAGGTATCAGAGGGGTCATCTCTGGTCCTGTAACAAGGTATCAGAGGGGTCATCTCTGGTCCTGTAACAAGGTATCAGAGGGGTCATCTCTGGTTCTGTAACATCATCTCTGGTCCTGTAACAAGGTATCAGAGGGGTCATCTCTGGTTCTGTAACATCATCTCTGGTACAGTAACAAGGTATCAGAGGGGTCATCTCTGGTCCTGTAACAAGGTATCAGAGGGGTCATCTCTGGTTCTGTAACATCATCTCTGGTACTGTAACAAGGTATCAGAGGGGTCATCTCTGGTACTGTAACAAGGTATCAGAGGGGTCATCTCTGGTCCTGTAACAAGGTATCAGAGGGGTCATCTCTGGTACTGTAACAAGGTATCAGAGGGGTCATCTCTAGTACTGTAACAAGGTATCAGAGGGGTCATCTCTGGTACTGTAACAAGGTATCAGAGGGGTCATCTCTGGTACTGTAACAAGGTATCAGACGGGTCATCTCTGGTACAGTAACAAGGTATCAGAGGGGTCATCTCTGGTACTGTAACAAGGTATCAGACGGGTCATCTCTGGTACAGTAACAAGGTATCAGAGGGGTCATCTCTGGTCCTGTAACAAGGTATCAGACGGGTCATCTCTGGTACAGTAACAAGGTATCAGAGGGGTCATCTCTGGTCCTGTAACAAGGTATCAGAGGGGTCATCTCTGGTCCTGTAACAAGGTATCAGAGGGGTCATCTCTGGTACTGTAACAAGGTATCAGAGGGGTCATCTCTGGTACTGTAACAAGGTATCAGAGGGGTCATCTCTGGTCCTGTAACAAGGTATCAGAGGGGTCATCTCTGGTACAGTAACAAGGTAGCAGAGGGGTCATCTCTGGTCCTGTAACAAGGTATCAGAGGGGTCATCTCTGGTCCTGTAACAAGGTATCAGAGGGGTCATCTCTGGTCCTGTAACAAGGTATCAGAGGGGTCATCTCTAGTACTGTAACAAGGTATCAGACGGGTCATCTCTGGTACTGTATCAAGGTATCAGAGGGGTCATCTCTGGTACTGTAACAAGGTATCAGAGGGGTCATCTCTGGTACTGTAACAAGGTATCAGACGGGTCAACTCTGGTCCTGTAACAAGGTATCAGAGGGGTTATCTCTGCTACTGTAACAAGGTATCAGAGGGGTCATCTCTGGTACTGTAACAAGGTATCAGAGGGGTCATCTCTGGTACTGTAACAAGGTATCAGAGGGGTCATCTCTGGTCCTGTAACAAGGTATCAGAGGGGTCATCTCTGGTACTGTAACAAGGTATCAGAGGGGTCATCTCTGGTACTGTAACAAGGTATCAGAGGGGTCATCTCTGGTCCTGTAACAAGGTATCAGAGGGGTCATCTCTGCTACTGTAACAAGGTATCAGAGGGGTCATCTCTGGTACAGTAACAAGGTATCAGAGGGGTCATCTCTGGTACTGTAACATCATCTCTGGTCCTGTAACAAGGTATCAGAGGGGTCATCTCTGGTACAGTAACAAGGTAGCAGAGGGGTCATCTCTGCTACTGTAACAAGGTATCAGAGGGGTCATCTCTGGTACTGTAACAAGGTATCAGAGGGGTCATCTCTGGTACTGTAACATCATCTCTGGTACTGTAACAAGTTATCAGAGGGGTCATCTCTGGTCCTGTAACAAGGTATCAGAGGGGTCATCTCTGCTACTGTAACAAGGTATCAGAGGGGTCATCTCTGGTACAGTAACAAGGTATCAGAGGGGTCATCTCTGGTCCTGTAACAAGGTATCAGAGGGGTCATCTCTGCTACTGTAACAAGGTATCAGAGGGGTCATCTCTGGTACTGTAACAAGGTATCAGAGGGGTCATCTCTGGTACTGTAACAAGGTATCAGACGGGTCATCTCTGGTACTGTAACAAGGTATCAGAGGGGTCATCTCTGGTCCTGTAACAAGGTATCAGAGGGGTCATCTCTGGTCCTGTAACAAGGTATCAGAGGGGTCATCTCTGCTACTGTAACAAGGTATCAGAGGGGTCATCTCTGGTCCTGTAACAAGGTATCAGAGGGGTCATCTCTGGTCCTGTAACAAGGTATCAGAGGGGTCATCTCTGCTACTGTAACAAGGTATCAGAGGGGTCATCTCTGCTACTGTAACAAGGTATCAGAGGGGTCATCTCTGGTACTGTAACAAGGTATCAGAGGGGTCATCTCTGGTCCTGTAACAAGGTAGCAGAGGGGTCATCTCTGGTACTGTAACAAGGTATCAGAGGGGTCATCTCTGGTACTGTAACAAGGTATCAGACGGGTCATCTCTGGTACTGTAACAAGGTATCAGAGGGGTCATCTCTGGTCCTGTAACAAGGTATCAGAGGGGTCATCTCTGCTCCTGTAACAAGGTATCAGAGGGGTCATCTCTGGTACAGCATGTGGGAGATGAACAGATGTTGAACAGTGTATGATAGATAAGTAATGATATGTAACGCTTGTCCACATGTGCATCACACAAACAGTACAGGCAGCGATGAGCTCATTGTCCATCCAGACCACACGTGTTCTATCCTCTCCATGAAAACATGAAGAGGCCGTGCCGTGACCACAGGAAGTGATGTGATGTAGGAGATAGCGACGCGGGCGGTAGGTAGTTCACATAGTGAAGGAGGAGCTTCGGTGATTGGTGTCAGCTGGAGGGGGTGCTGACAGCTAGCACTTCCTGTCTTCAGCACACTGCACCACCTAGCACTCTGGGACTTACATAGCCATGCCGTAAGACCTGCTGACACAGCTACCGATCCACACACTGTTTCACTTCCACATCAAACCTAATCTCCTTCCTCGTACTAACTAACACTTCACCCTTCTATAACACACCTTCAACACTAACTAACACTTCTCCCTTCTATAACACGCCTTCAACACTAACTAACACTTCTCCCTTCTATAACACGCCTTCAACACCAACTAACACTTCTCCCTTCTATAACACGCCTTCAACACGAACTAACACTTCTCCCTTCTATAACACGCCTTCAAAACTAACTAACACTTCTCCCTTCTATAACACGCCTTCAACACTAACTAACACTTATCCCTTCTATAACACGCCTTCAACACTAACTAACACTTCTCCCTTCTATAACACACCTTCAACACTAACTAACACTTCTATCTTCTATAACACACCTTCAACACTAACTAACACTTCTCCCTTCTATAACACGCCTTCAACACTAACTAACACTTCTCCCTTCTATAACACACCTTCAACACTAACTAACACTTCTCCCTTCTATAACACGCCTTCAACACTAACATTTACATTTTACATTTAAGTCATTTAGCAGACGCTCTTATCCAGAGCGACTTACAAGTACATACATTCATACTTTTTTTGTACTGGCCCCCCGTGGGAAACGAACCCACAACCCTGGCGTTGCAAGCGCCATGCTCTACCAACTGAGCCACACGGGACCCTGTACTAACACGCCTTCAACACTAACTAACACTTCTCCCTTCTATAACACGCCTTCAACACTAACTAACACTTCTCCCTTCTATAACAAGCCTTCAACACTAACTAACACTTCTCCCTTCTATAACAAGCCTTCAACACTAACACTTCTCCCTTCTATAACACGCCTTCAACACTAACTAACACTTCTCCCTTCTATAACACGCCTTCAACACTAACTAACACTTCTCCCTTCTATAACACGCCTTCAACACTAACTAACACTTCTCCCTTCTATAACACGCCTTCAACACTAACTAACACTTCTCCCTTCTATAACACGCCTTCAACACTAACACTTCTCCCTTCTATAACACACTTTCAACACTAACTAACACTTCTCCCTTCTATAACACGGCTTCAACACTAACTAACACTTCTCCCTTCAATAACACACCTTCAACACTAACTAACACTTCTCCCTTCTATAACACGGCTTCAACACTAACTAACACTTCTCCCTTCTATAACACGCCTTCAACACTAACTAACACTTCTCCCTTCTATAACACACCTTCAACACTAACTAACACTTCTCCCTTCTATAACACGGCTTCAACACTAACTAACACTTCTCCCTTCTATAACACGCCTTCAACACTAACTAACACTTCTCCCTTCTATAACACACCTTCAACACTAACTAACACTTCTCCCTTCTATAACAAGCCTTCAACACTAACTAACACTTCTCCCTTCTATAACACGGCTTCAACACTAACTAACACTTCTCCCTTCTATAACACGCCTTCAACACTAACTAACACTTCTCCCTTCTATAACACGCCTTCAACACTAACTAACACTTCTCCCTTCTATAACACGCCTTCAACACTAACTAACACTTCTCCCTTCTATAACACGCCTTCAACACTAACTAACACTTCTCCCTTCTATAACACACCTTCAACACTAACTAACACTTCTCCCTTCTATAACACGCCTTCAACACTAACTAACACTTCTCCCTTCTTTAACACACCTTCAACACTAACTAACACTTCTCCCTTCTATAACACACCTTCAACACTAACTAACACTTCTCCCTTCTATAACACACCTTCAACACTAACTAACACTTCTCCCTTCTATAACACACCTTCAACACTAACTAACACTTCTCCCTTCTATAACACGCCTTCAACACTAACTAACACTTATCCCTTCTATAACACGCCTTCAACACTAACTAACACGTCTCCCTTCTATAACACGCCTTCAACACTAACTAACACTTCTCCCTTCTATAACACACTTTCAACACTAACTAACACTTCTCCCTTCTATAACACGCCTTCAACACTAACTAACACTTCTCCCTTCTATAACACACCTTCAACACTAACTAACACTTCTCCCTTCTATAACACACCTTCAACACTAACTAACACTTCTCCCTTCTATAACACGCCTTCAACACTAACACTTCTCCCTTCTATAACACGCCTTCAACACTAACTAACACTTCTCCCTTCTAGAACACACCTTCAACACTAACTAACACTTCTCCCTTCTATAACACGCCTTCAACACTAACTAACACTTCTCCCTTCTATAACACACTTTCAACACTAACTAACACTTCTCCCTTCTATAACACGCCTTCAACACTAACACTTCTCCCTTCTATAACACACTTTCAACACTAACTAACACTTCTCCCTTCTATAACACACCTTCAACACTAACACTTCTCCCTTCTATAACACACTTTCAACACTAACTAACACTTCTCCCTTCTATAACACGCCTTCAACACTAACTAACACTTCTCCCTTCCATAACAACTCCCCCACTACCTTCTACACACTGACACCCCCCCCCCCCACTACCTTCTACACACTGACACCAACAACCCCCCCCCCCACTACCTTCTACACACTGACACCCCCCCCCCACTACCTTCTACACACTGACACCAATAACCCCCCCCCCCACTACCTTCTACAAACTGACACCAACAGCCCCCCCTCCCCACTACCTTCTACACACTGACACCCCCCACCCCCCCACTACCTTCTACACACTGACACTCCCCACCCCCCCACTACCTTCTACACACTGACACCAATAACCCCCCACCCCCCCACTACCTTCTACACACTGACACTCCCCACCCCCCCACTACCTTCTACACACTGACACCAATAACCCCCCCCCCCCCCCACTACCTTCTACAAACTGACACCAACAGCCCCCCCCCCACTACCTTCTACACACTGACACCAATAACCCCCCCCCCACTACCTTCTACAAACTGACACCAACAGCCCCCCCTCCCCACTATCTTCTACACACTGATAACCCCCCCACTACCTTCTACACACTGACACTCCCCACCCCCCCACTACCTTCTACACACTGACACCCCCCACCCCCCCACTACCTTCTACACACTGACACTCCCCACCCCCCCACTACCTTCTACACACTGACACCCCCCACCCCCCCCACTACCTTCTACACACTGACACCCCCCACCCCCCACCCCCCCACTACCTTCTACACACTGACACCAACTACTTTTGTCCATAGTCCTACGGGGTATAGGGTTCCCTTTGGGCCCCAGACACAGGAACCTGTTCAGTATGATGTTGGGTGGAGGCCAACTGGCCGGCTGACAGTCAATGAATTGCCACCATAAATAATTAATTGACAGAGTAATTAAGAGCAATCTCAAAGTTTCAGAAAGCAGAGTTCTACCTCTTCCACCACGAGCATCTAGCATGGTGAGGTAGATAAAGGAAACACACACACACACACACTCACACACACTACACACACACACACACACACACACACACACACACACACACACACACACACACACACACACACACACACACACACACACACACACACACACACACACACACACACACACACACACACACACACACACACACACACACACACACACACACACACACACACACACACACACACACACTGCTGCTATGTCCAGCTACATACACACACACGTTGCACCCTGTAATTGATGAGCTCATTTGCTTATGGTAATGGGAATAAATGTGAATCACACACATCGCATAACTTTAACTGTACTGTTACATCGTAATGGAATGTTACATCGTAATGGAAGGTTACATCGTAATGGAAGGTTACATCGTAATGGAAGGTTACATCGTAATGGAATGTTACATCGTAATGGAATGTTACATCGTAATGGAAGGTTACATCGTAATGGAATGTTACATTGTACTGTTACATCGTAATGGAATGTTACATCGTAATGGAAGGTTACATCGTAATGGAATGTTACATTGTACTGTTACATCGTAATGGAATGTTACATCGTACTGTTACATCGTGTGTATGTGTATGTGTGTGTGTGTGTGTGTGTGTGTGTGTGTGTGTGTGTGTGTGTGTGTGTGTGTGTGTACAGGACCGAGGTAAAAAGCCCTGGTCCACACTGGAATGATCCTTCTGGTGTTAACTTGTATTAAAGATCCAGGCCTCCTGGTAAAGAGGCATAGCGACATCCTGAGTCCATCTGACACACACACACACACACACACACACACACACACACACACACACACACACACACACACACACACACACACACACACACACACACACACACACACACACACACACACACACACACACACCGACCATGCTAATGATGAACATGTGGATCCCTCCTTCAGACTCAGGACGGCGTTATTTGGCGCATATTGTAATAATAAAATAGTACTAGATCAAAGACATGATTACTTCAGCGTTTGGGACCTTTTTATACTTCCTAAGTTCCCCCACATAGCTAGTTCTGCCCTTTTGAAATGCAGTGGCTGAGGCTGGTGTTGGGGTTGGGACTGGGGTAAAGGGCTGGAGACTTCATCATGTCTCCTCTCCTTCCAGTGGCTGAGGCTGGTGTTGGGGTTGGGACTGGGGTAAAGGACTGGAGACTTCATCATGTCTCCTCTCCTTCCAGGGGCTGAGGCTGGTGTTGGGGTTGGGACTGGGACAAAGGGCTGGAGACTTCATCATGTCTCCTGTCCTTCCAGGGGCTGAGGCTGGTGTTGGGGTTGGGACTGGGGTAAAGGGCTGGAGACTTCATCATGTCTCTACCTCCTTCCAGGGGCTGAGGCTGGTGTTGGGGTTGGGACTGGGGTAAAGGGCTGGAGACATCATGTCTCCTCTCCTTCCAGGGGCTGAGGCTGGTGTTGGGGTTGGGACTGGGGTAAAGGGCTGGAGACATCATGTCTCCTCTCCTTCCAGGGGCTGAGGCTGGTGTTGGGGTTGGGACTGGGGTAAAGGGCTGGATCATTCATCATGTCTCCTGTCCTTCCAGGGGCTGAGGCTGGTGTTGGGGTTGGGACTGGGGTAAAGGGCTGGATCATTCATCATGTCTCCTCTCCTTCCAGGGGCTGAGGCTGGTGTTGGTGTTGGGACTGGGGTAAAGGGCTGGATCATTCATCATGTCTCCTGTCCTTCCAGGGGCTGAGGCTGGTGTTGGGGTTGGGACTGGGGTAAAGGGCTGGATCATTCATCATGTCTCTACCTCCTTCCAGGGGCTGAGGCTGGTGTTGGGGTTGGGACTGGGGTAAAGGGCTGGAGACATCATGTCTCCTCTCCTTCCAGGGGCTGAGGCTGGTGTTGGGGTTGGGACTGGGGTAAAGGGCTGGAGACTTCATCATGTCTCCTGTCCTTCCAGGGGCTGAGGCTGGTGTTGGGGTTGGGACTGGGGTAAAGGGCTGGATCATTCATCATGTCTCCTCTCCTTCCAGGGGCTGAGGCTGGTGTTGGGGTTGGGACTGGGGTAAAGGGCTGGATCATTCATCATGTCTCCTCTCCTTCCAGGGGCTGAGGCTGGTGTTGGGGTTGGGACTGGGGTAAAGGGCTGGATCATTCATCATGTCTCCTCTCCTTCCAGGGGCTGAGGCTGGTGTTGGGGTTGGGACTGGGGTAAAGGGCTGGAGACTTCATCATGTCTCCTGTCCTTCCAGGGGCTGAGGCTGGTGTTGGGGTTGGGACTGGGGTAAAGGGCTGGAGACTTCATCATGTCTCCTCTCCTTCCAGGGGCTGAGGCTGGTGTTGGGGTTGGGACTGGGGTAAAGGGCTGGAGACTTCATCATGTCTCCTGTCCTTCCAGGGGCTGAGGCTGGTGTTGGGGTTGGGACTGGGGTAAAGGGCTGGATCATTCATCATGTCTCCTCTCCTTCCAGGGGCTGAGGCTGGTGTTGGGGTTGGGACTGGGGTAAAGGACTGGAGACTTCATCATGTCTCTACCTCCTTCCAGGGGCTGAGGCTGGTGTTGGGGTTGGGACTGGGGTAAAGGGCTGGAGACTTCATCATGTCTCCTCTCCTTCCAGGGGCTGAGGCTGGTGTTGGGGTTGGGACTGGGGTAAAGGGCTGGAGACTTCATCATGTCTCCTGTCCTTCCAGGGGCTGAGGCTGGTGTTGGGGTTGGGACTGGGGTAAAGGGCTGGAGACATCATGTATCCTCTCCTTCCAGGGGCTGAGGCTGGTGTTGGGGTTGGGACTGGGGTAAAGGGCTGGAGACTTCATCATGTCTCCTGTCCTTCCAGGGGCTGAGGCTGGTGTTGGGGTTGGGACTGGGGTAAAGGGCTGGAGACTTCATCATGTATCCTCTCCTTCCAGGGGCTGAGGCTGGTGTTGGGGTTGGGACTGGGGTAAAGGGCTGGATCATTCATCATGTCTCCTGTCCTTCCAGGGGCTGAGGCTGGTGTTGGGGTTGGGACTGGGGTAAAGGGCTGGATCATTCATCATGTCTCCTCTCCTTCCAGGGGCTGAGGCTGGTGTTGGGGTTGGGACTGGGGTAAAGGGCTGGAGACTTCATCATGTCTCCTCTCCTTCCAGGGGCTGAGGCTGGTGTTGGGGTTGGGACTGGGGTAAAGGGCTGGAGACTTCATCATGTCTCTACCTCCTTCCAGGGGCTGAGGCTGGTGTTGGGGTTGGGACTGGGGTAAAGGGCTGGAGACTTCATCATGTCTCTACCTCCTTCCAGGGGCTGAGGCTGGTGTTGGGGTTGGGACTGGGGTAAAGGGCTGGAGACTTCATCATGTCTCTACCTCCTTCCAGTGGCTGAGGTTGGTGTTGGGGTTGGGACTGGGGTAAAGGGCTGGAGACTTCATCATGTCTCCTCTCCTTCCAGGGGCCGAGGCTGGTGTTGGGGTTGGGACTGGGGTAAAGGGCTGGATCATTCATCATGTCTCTACCTCCTTCCAGGGGCTGAGGCTGGTGTTGGGGTTGGGACTGGGGTAAAGGGCTGGAGACTTCATCATGTCTCCTGTCCTTCCAGGGGCTGAGGCTGGTGTTGGGGTTGGGACTGGGGTAAAGGGCTGGAGACTTCACCATGTCTCTACCTCCTTCCAGGGGCTGAGGCTGGTGTTGGGGTTGGGACTGGGGTAAAGGGCTGGAGACTTCATCATGTCTCCTCTCCTTCCAGGGGCCGAGGCTGGTGTTGGGGTTGGGACTGGGGTAAAGGGCTGGATCATTCATCATGTCTCTACCTCCTTCCAGGGGCTGAGGCTGGTGTTGGGGTTGGGACTGGGGTAAAGGGCTGGAGACTTCATCATGTCTCTACCTCCTTCCAGGGGCTGAGGCTGGTGTTGGGGTTGGGACTGGGACAAAGGGCTGGAGACTTCATCATGTCTCCTCTCCTTCCAGGGGCTGAGGCTGGTGTTGGGGTTGGGACAAAGGGCTGGATCATTCATCATGTCTCCTGTCCTTCCAGGGGCTGAGGCTGGTGTTGGGGTTGGGACTGGGGTAAAGGGCTGGAGACTTCATCATGTCTCCTGTCCTTCCAGGGGCTGAGGCTGGTGTTGGGGTTGGGACTGGGGTAAAGGGCTGGAGACATCATCATGTCTCTACCTCCTTCCAGGGGCTGAGGCTGGTGTTGGGGTTGGGACTGGGGTAAAGGGCTGGAGACTTCATCATGTCTCTACCTCCTTCCAGTGGCTGAGGCTGGTGTTGGGGTTGGGACTGGGGTAAAGGGCTGGAGACTTCATCATGTCTCTACCTCCTTCCAGGGGCTGAGGCTGGTGTTGGGGTTGGGACTGGGGTAAAGGGCTGGAGACTTCATCATGTCTCTACCTCCTTCCAGGGGCTGAGGCTGGTGTTGGGGTTGGGACTGGGGTAAAGGGCTGGAGACATCATGTCTCCTCTCCTTCCAGGGGCTGAGGCTGGTGTTGGGGTTGGGACTGGGGTAAAGGGCTGGAGACATCATGTCTCCTGTCCTTCCAGGGGCTGAGGCTGGTGTTGGGGTTGGGACTGGGGTAAAGGGCTGGAGACTTCACCATGTCTCTACCTCCTTCCAGGGGCTGAGGCTGGTGTTGGGGTTGGGACTGGGGTAAAGGGCTGGATCATTCATCATGTCTCTACCTCCTTCCAGGGGCTGAGGCTGGTGTTGGGGTTGGGACTGCTGTAAAAGGGCTGGAGACTTCATCATGTCTCTACCTCCTTCCAGGGGCTGAGGCTGGTGTTGGGGTTGGGACTGGGGTAAAGGGCTGGAGACTTCATCATGTCTCTACCTCCTTCCAGGGGCTGAGGCTGGTGTTGGGGTTGGGACTGGGGTAAAGGGCTGGAGACTTCATCATGTCTCCTGTCCTTCCAGGGGCTGAGGCTGGTGTTGGGGTTGGGACTGGGGTAAAGGGCTGGAGACTTCATTATGTCTCCTGTCCTTCCAGGGGCTGAGGCTGGTGTTGGGGTTGGGACTGGGGTAAAGGGCTGGATCATTCATCATGTCTCCTCTCCTTCCAGGGGCTGAGGCTGGTGTTGGGGTTGGGACTGGGGTAAAGGGCTGGATCATTCATCATGTCTCCTCTCCTTCCAGGGGCTGAGGCTGGTGTTGGGGTTGGGACTGGGGTAAAGGGCTGGATCATTCATCATGTCTCCTCTCCTTCCAGGGGCTGAGGCTGGTGTTGGGGTTGGGACTGGGGTAAAGGGCTGGAGACTTCATCATGTCTCCTCTCCTTCCAGGGGCTGAGGCTGGTGTTGGGGTTGGGACTGGGGTAAAGGGCTGGAGACTTCATCATGTCTCCTCTCCTTCCAGGGGCTGAGGCTGGTGTTGGGGTTGGGACTGGGGTAAAGGGCTGGAGACTTCATCATGTCTCCTGTCCTTCCAGGGGCTGAGGCTGGTGTTGGGGTTGGGACTGGGGTAAAGGGCTGGATCATTCATCATGTCTCCTCTCCTTCCAGGGGCTGAGGCTGGTGTTGGGGTTGGGACTGGGGTAAAGGACTGGAGACTTCATCATGTCTCTACCTCCTTCCAGGGGCTGAGGCTGTTGTTGGGGTTGGGACTGGGGTAAAGGGCTGGAGACTTCATCATGTCTCCTCTCCTTCCAGGGGCTGAGGCTGGTGTTGGGGTTGGGACTGGGGTAAAGGGCTGGAGACATCATGTATCCTCTCCTTCCAGGGGCTGAGGCTGGTGTTGGGGTTGGGACTGGGGTAAAGGGCTGGATCATTCATCATGTCTCCTGTCCTTCCAGGGGCTGAGGCTGGTGTTGGGGTTGGGACTGGGGTAAAGGGCTGGAGACTTCATCATGTCTCTACCTCCTTCCAGGGGCTGAGGCTGGTGTTGGGGTTGGGACTGGGGTAAAGGGCTGGATCATTCATCATGTCTCCTGTCCTTCCAGGGGCTGAGGCTGGTGTTGGGGTTGGGACTGGGGTAAAGGGCTGGAGACTTCATCATGTCTCCTCTCCTTCCAGGGGCTGAGGCTGGTGTTGGGGTTGGGACTGGGGTAAAGGGCTGGAGACTTCATCATGTCTCTACCTCCTTCCAGGGGCTGAGGCTGGTGTTGGGGTTGGGACTGGGGTAAAGGGCTGGAGACTTCATCATGTCTCCTCTCCTTCCAGGCCGTATTTGTAAACAATTATTTGTTCTTAATTGACTCGCCAAGATAAATAAACGGTAAATAAATAAAATACATCCAAAAAAAGTGTATTGATAGATTTACTGGTGATTGTGACTCTGGGCAGGAGGTGTTGGATATAGGGGTAGAGGCCCTGGGCAGGAGGTGTTGGCATGAGGTACATGGTGGGTTGTTTAGACAGTGGCTGGTTCTGGGTATAGGGGTAGAGGACGGTTCTGGGTAAAGGGTAGAGAGTAGAGGGTGGTTCTGGGTATAGGGGTAGAGGATGGTTCTGGGTAAAGGGTAGAGAGTAGAGGGTGGTTCTGAGTTTTGGGGTAGAGGTTCTGGGTATTGGGGTAGAGGTTCTGGGTATAGGGGTAGAGGATGGTTCTGGGTATAGGGGTAGAGGATGGTTCTGGGTATAGGGGTAGAGGATGGTTCTGGGTAGAGGGTAGAGGATGGTTCTGGGTATTGGGTAGAGGATGGTTCTGGGTATTGGGTATAGGGTAGAGGATGGTTCTGGGTAAAGGGTAGAGAGTAGAGGGTGGTTCTGGGTTTTGGGGTAGAGGTTCTGGGTATTGGGGTAGAGTATGGTTCTGGGTATAGGAGTAGAGGTTCTGGGTATTGGGGTAGAGTATGGTTCTGGGTATAGGCGTAGAGGTTCTGGGTATGGGGTAGAGGATGGTTCTGGGTATAGGGGTAGAGGATGGTTCTGGGTATAGGGTAGAGGATGGTTCTGGGTAGAGGCTAGAGGATGGTTCTGGGTAGAGGATAGAGGATGGTTCTGGGTAGAGGGTAGATTATGGTTCTGGGTATAGGGGTAGAGGGTAGAATATGGTTCTGGGTAGAGGGTAGAGGATGGTTCTGGGTAGAGGCTAGAGGATGGTTCTGGGTAGAGGATATAGGATGGTTCTGGGTAGAGGGTAGATGATGGTTCTGGGTATAGGGTAGATGATGGTTCTGGGTAGAGGATAGAGGATGGTTCTGGGTATAGGGTAGAGGATGGTTCTGGGTAGAGGATAGAGGATGGTTCTGGGTATAGGGTAGAGGATGGTTCTGGGTATAGGGTAGAGGATGGTTCTGGGTAGAGGGTAGAGGATGGTTCTGGGTATAGGGTAGATGATGGTTCTGGGTAGAGGATAGAGGATGGTTCTGGGTATACGGTAGAGGATGGTTCTGGGTATTGGGGTAGAGGATGGTTCTGGGTATAGGGTAGAGGATGGTTCTGGTTAGAGGGTCGAGGATGGTTCTGGGTATAGGGTAGAGGTTGGTTCTGGGTATAGGGGTAGAGGATGGTTCTGGGTATTGGGTAGATGATGGTTCTGGGTATAGGAGTAGAGGATGGTTCTGGGTATAGGGTAGAGGATGGTTCTGGGTATAGGAGTAGAGGATGGTTCTGGATATTGGGTAGAGGTTGGTTCTGGGTATTGGGTATAGGGTAGAGGATGGTTCTGGGTATAGGGTAGAGGATGGTTCTGGGTATAGGGGTAGAGGATGGTTCTGGGTATTGGGTAGATGATGGTTCTGGGTATAGGGTAGAGGATGGTTCTGGGTATAGGAGTAGAGGATGGTTCTGGATATTGGGTAGATGATGGTTCTGGGTATAGGGTAGAGGATGGTTCTGGGTATAGGGGTAGAGGATGGTTCTGGGTATTGGGTAGATGATGGTTCTGGGTATAGGGTAGAGGATGGTTCTGGGTAGAGGATAGAGGATGGTTCTGGGTATAGGGTAGAGGATGGTTCTGGGTAGAGGATAGAGGATGGTCCTGGGTATTGGGTAGAGGATGGTTCTGGGTAGAGGGTAGAGGATGATTCTGGGTAGAGGGTAGAGGATGGTTCTGGGTATTGGGGTAGAGGGTAGAGGATGGTTCTGGGTATTGGGTAGAGGATGCTTCTGGGTAGAGGGTAGAGGATGGTTCTGGGTATTGGGGTAGAGGATGGTTCTGGGTATAGGGTAGAGGATGGTTCTGGGTATAGGGTAGAGGATGGTTATGGGTAGAGGATGGTACTGGGTATTGGGTAGAGTGTAGAGGATGGTTCTGGGCATTGGGTAGAGTGTAGAGGATGGTTCTGGGTATTGGGGTAGAGGATGGTACTGGGTATTGGGTAGAGTGTAGAGGATGGTTCTGGGTATAGGGCAAAGGCTGGGGCTGAGACTGGACTTGGGTTCGTTGTGCGACCCGTTCGTCTACAACTGGGGCCAGTCCATTCAGTGTTTTTTTTGTGCTGAGAACAAACAGAAGGCACACAGGAGAAGAGGCTAGACTGACCTGTTTCTATTCATCACCGTAGCACAGCTAACACTCAGCCAACACCACACACACTCACACGCGCACGCACGCACGCACGCACGCACACACACTCACACTCACACTCACACTCACACTCACACACACTCACACTCACACTCACACTCACACTCACACTCACACACACACACACACACACACACACACAGCCAAGAGTACATTCACCGACCGGTTACTGTCCGGGTCTCCAGCGCAGCACAATGCACCGGCCCGCATAGATATAGTCTTATATATAGTCCTACACAAATACTGCCTCTGAAGAGAAGACTACCCACACAATAGTGTGTGTGTGTGTGTGTGTGTGTGTGTGTGTGTGTGTGTGTGTGTGTGAGTGTGAGTGTGAGTGTGAGTGTGAGTGTGTGTGTGTGTGTGTGTGTGTGTGTGTGTGTGTGTTATAACACAGAGGTCTGCTAACATAAAGATCTATTTACAGCAGACACAGAGGATGGTTAGCGAGCTCACACTAGGAGTTCAGAACAGGACTACAGTAGCGTTTGACAAGATAAGGCACAGATAAGGCACAGATAAGGCACAGATAAGGCACGTTTGACAAGATAAGGCACAGATAAGGCACAGATAAGGCACAGATAAGGCACAGATAAGGCACAGATAAGGCACAGATAAGGCACAGAGAAATCATTTAAATTGAGTCAAAACAGCAAAACAGTGAGGGCTGCAAATTTAGAATCAACGCAAACTTGCAAATATATAAGATATCTCTCCAAGGCCAAAAAACAATACACAAAATAGTATATACTGTTTACATTGTCGCTCAGAAAAACCCTCTCAGTCCCATCAAACCACCTACCAGAAGTATCTGTCGTACTAGTTCTGTAACACAGAATAACTATGTGGTTTAAGATAGGGTTTAGACCACTTTACTGTCACTGTGTCCCAAATGGTGGCCTTCTTCCTTATATATGGAGAATTGGGGTGCCATTTGGGACACAGCCTGTGAGCCCCTGCCCCGCACAGCACGGCACAGCACGGCACAGCTAGGAATGACCTATTTCAATGGGATTTTCTCCCTCCCCTTTCACTTCCATAATGAGAGAGAGAGAGAGAGAGAGAGAGAGAGAGAGAGAGAGAGAGAGAGAGAGAGAGAGAGAGAGAGAGAGAGAGAGAGAGAGAGAGAGACGACAAAGCAAGAGAGAGACACTGGTCTTCCCTCTTGACTGGTCTTGGCTAGAGTGGATTAGTAAAGTGTCACTTTCATCGACAGTTAGGAGAGAGGGGGGAGGGACCAACACGATTTCATCCACAGTTAGGAGAGAGGGGGGAGGGACCAACACGATTTCATCCACCGTTAGGAGAGAGGCGTGAGGGACCCACACGATTTCATCCACCGTTAGGAGAGAGGTGTGAGGGACCCACACGATTTCATCCACCGTTAGGAGAGAGGCGTGAGGGACCCACACGATTTCATCCACCGTTAGGAGAGAGGCGTGAGTGACCCACACGATTTCATCCACCGTTAGGAGAGAGGCGTGAGTGACCCACACGATTTCATCCACCGTTAGGAGAGAGGCGTGAGGGACCAACACGGTTTCTTCCACAGTTAAGAAAGAGGCGTGAGGAAACCACACGGTTTCCTCCACAGAATCGAAGGAAAGAGGGACCTATGTGAATTAATTACAAGAGAGACTGAATCCTCTCCTTTCATATTCTCCCTCCTCTCTCTCCTGGCACAGACTGGCAAGGCCTCAGTCACCGGGCGACCCTGATCTGGGAACATCACTGCCACCGGAAAGACAGGCTGCTTCACAAAAGACCCTATTCTCGATATAGTGCACTACATTCGACCAGGGCCCATAGGGCTCTAATCAAAAGTAGTGCACTATATAGGGAATAGGGTTCCATAGGGCTCTGGTCTAAAGTAGTGCACTATATAGGGAATAGGGTTCCATAGGGCTCTGGTCTAAAGTAGTGCACTACATAGGGAATAGGGTTCCATTTGGGATGCGTGGCCCCACAATTCCCAGCTGCTTTGTGTGGAAATCCCACTTATCCCAGGAATGCTTCTAAAGGGTAATTCTCTGTCCCGACCCGGCCCGACTGGCTCGTCCATATGGCCGGGTCTCTGTCCGTGTCGTACCTTGTTCTGGCCACTCTACCAACGGATCAATGGATTATCTAGCTAACGTTATAGCTACACGTTGAAAAGAACACAAATCTAAACAGAGACTCACTCCGTCATTGAGGACGAGGGGGAGAAAAGCCACACGAGATGATGACTAGATGAATTATAGGAACACATCTAGGCTACGTCTTCAACATGTGGTAAAGAATCAGAATCATACAAACTGTATATTACCAACAGATATTATTAGGGAATGTGTACATTATTAGATCGCCAGTTTATACAATTAGTCAAATAGTAACTGACCTTCGTAATATATTTTCTCCTTCATATGGTTCAGTTAATATCTCCTATCACAATTAAGGATGAAATTCTGATGCATTTCACATGATATTATAATAATGATGATAGTATTGATACTAATTAAATACTAGTAAATATTCCTTTGTGTTCTGAAAGGAAGCTTGAAATTCTACTAAAAAATAAAAAATAAATAGGTGCTCTCAAAAAACAAAATATGATTTTATGTACAATTTACGGTACCAAGCAAAATAAGTGAAACTTGATGTTTAGCAGTTGTTTTCTACATTGCCAATGCTCTTATATATTTGCAAGACAACTTACCTTTGGTGGGCAAATATAGTTTTATCTATCTATCTTTTATTTAATTAAAAAATCAGACACATTCTGTCCGGTCAAGTCCTCACAGATAGCACATATACACAGTAGACAAAAACTACAATCTCCATGGCCTGCTAGAGTTTAACCTGTAAACTCCTTTCAGAACAATGTAGGCTGATTTCAAACACCTGAGTATTTATACACCATTTAAACTGTTCTACCATCCTGTACTGTAATTCCAGCCGTACAGGATGGACAAGCCGCGTGATGTCGAACGGACTGACAATTACTATAGTTCAGTTCATGTTCACAACTTGGTCCTATGATTTGGGTCGTCACAAATACAATGAGCTAACACACACACACACACACACACACACACACACACACACACACACACACACACAGAAATACACTGCGGTAGAAAATCACTTCTGCATAAAGTAATTCATTGACAATATTAACAATAAAAATGGTATAAACTAATTATAATTATTAAGTATGTTTTCACGTTCTATATTTATTATTGTTATTATGTTGTAATTAATACCTTCTAATTATTATTGTAAAATGTATTTAACCTAAATCTCCAACAATAATGATGGTGAAATATATATCAGTTTTTAGTGAAACAAATGATAAGAATTACTCAGTTTAATAACACTCCATTGATATAAAATAGACAAACGAATTACAACAATAATATAGATTAAATAAAAATCAACTCCTTTCCAAATCAATGAACAAATTGTTTTGTATTATCTAATAATTATAATTAATTCTAAATTAATTAATCTAGTATTGACAATTAAATACATAGTTAAAACAGAAATAAAACAATTGGTGATTCAGTTTTCGTACTTTCGCAGGTTTATTTATAAAATTCCAAATTAGTAGTAAAGATTTGGCACTAACCCTAACTAGATTCTACAACGTAGCTAGTTAGGGAGAAGAATATTCAAAGGTTTCTCTTAGCATAACAATACATAATGGGCAGCAGCAGCAGCTCTGCTTAGAATGGGGTTGTGGAGAGAGACAGAGACAGAGAGGCCTTTTGTTTTTCTTCTTCTCTTGTTGACTCATTAGGCAGAAGGTCTGTTGGGCTGCTCCTCTCCTCTCCTCTCCTCTCCTCTCCTCTCCTCTCCTCTCCTCTCCCCTCCCCTCCCCTCCCCTCCTCTCCTCTCCCCTCCTCTCCTCTCCTCTCCTCTCCCCTCCTCTCCTCTCCTCTCCTCTCCTCTCCTCTCCTCTCCTCTCCTCTCCTCTCCCCTCCTCTCCTCCAGCTCCCAGCAGCTCCTCCAGACCAGCTACCGCCACCGTTTTCGGCTTAGACTTAGAACAACAACCCACCGCCACCCCTTGTCTGACTTCTACAACGCCAACCTTCCTTGGTTGACTCGTCAAAAATAACAAACGTCAACAAGGCCCCCCCCCCCCAAAAAAGAACTTAAACCTATTGAAAGGGTTTTCTGCAGGATGTAACACAAATGTGTGTGTGTTTTATTTTTTTATCCGTCGCCAAACGAATGCACAGCACAAACAACCCCATGCAGCAAGATGCTTGGCACGGAATCAAGAATGGCACAAAGCGGCCATCCAGGGTCCGTGGTATACAATGCCCCGCCGTATCATCAACAAAAATCTGATTGTATGGCTTCCGTACAAAGACGGCACTGTTTTTATCAAATGGGGCACGGCGGTGCCAACTTGGTCGGAGGGGTACGCCACCGTACGTATGCCACCCTCGTCCCTGGCATGGCGCAGAGAAAAGCCCCAGGCGGGAACGTACAGACTCGTACGCTAGGCGGGGAAAACGTCAGCCGCCAACCGCCGGTTGGACTTTGTCCGTCTGTTGTAAATAGTGAGAAACTCAGAACAGGGACAACAATGGGCTACATGTGTAGTTCTGAACAGGCCCACATGAACTAAGCATTTATCTACATTGAAAAAAACCAAGGCTTCATATTCAATAAATTGAACAAATTTCTTATCCATTTTTGGTTGGGTATAAATATATATTTCAGGATTTTTTTATATAATAAATGTCTATAAAAAGAAACGATGCTCAAAATTGAAAAAGAAAATATATATATATATATTTGTAAATACAAAAATACACAAATAAAAAAAAAATTATGATGGGAGCATCTAACATTTAAAAAATATGCAATATTAAAATGTGTCATTATTATAAAACAAATATAATAATCCATAAAAGGCAAACAAGACAAATAATGGAGGATGATCACAACATGGATATACAAATATCCTTAAATCCACACAACTAAAATTCCCCTACTTTACCAAGAGAAATAAAAGCCTTTCCCTCTTAATACGAACATGACGTGTGGTCAGTAGAGAACACGGTGAGTGGAACAGAGCAGACACGTGGACCTTCTGATTCAACTCTAGCGATAGACACTATAGAAAGAGGGCCTTCTGATTCAACTCTAGCGATAGACACTATAGAAAGAGGGCCTTCTGATTCAACTCTAGCGATAGACACTATAGAAAGAGGGCCTTCTGATTCAACTCTAGCGATAGACACTATAGAAAGAGGACCTTCTGCGAGGCGCTGCCTCGTCTACCTGCTCTCGGATGGCTTCCTGTCCTCCTGACTGATTAGTATCAGATGCTGAAGAAGCTGCAGTGTCTGTCTCCAAGAAGAGACAGATAGACTGACCCTTAACACACCTTTTCACTCTCCCTTTCATTTCCTCTCTATCTCTCTATTTCTGGGAGCATCGTGAACCGGACAAACATCTCAACAACTACGATTCTTTTAACCAAAAAAAAAAACAAGGCTTTTAATATAGGCTGACTTTTATGATATTACACAGCTCTCTTTCAGGAATATCACCAGCAGAATTTCACAAATTTACATTCAATCAAATTAGCCCTGTTCCCAATGCTTCCTTACACAGTATTTTCATTATACCTCATTTAAGATTATTGAACATAACTGAATCATCTACAATGGTATTACAATGTTAACAGCTGCAAATCGAAAGCAGATTACCAGCATCAAACAAAGCTGCTGGATAGAGAGGTTTAATATACTAGACTGACCAGCGTGGATTTACAACACGTAGATATAGAGGTTTAATATACTAGACTGACCAGCGTGGTTTAACAACATGTAGATATAGAGGTTTAATATACTAGACTGACCAGCGTGGTTTAACAACACGTAGTATAGAGAGGTTTAATATACTAGACTGACCAGCGTGGTTTAACAACATGTAGATATAGAGGTTTAATATACTAGACTGACCAGCGTGGGTTAACAACATGTAGATATAGAGGTTTAATATACTAGACTGACCAGCGTGGGTTAACAACACGTAGATATAGAGAGGTTTAATATACTAGACTGACCAGCGTGGGTTAACAACATGTAGATATAGAGAGGTTTAATATACTAGACTGACCAGCGTGGGTTAACAACATGTAGATATAGAGGTTTAATATACTAGACTGACCAGCGTGGGTTAACAACACGTAGATAGAGAGGTTTAATATACTAGACTGACCAGCGTGGGTTAACAACATGTAGATATAGAGGTTTAATATACTAGACTGACCAGCGTGGGTTAACAACACGTAGATATAGAGAGGTTTAATATACTAGACTGACCAGCGTGGGTTAACAACATGTAGATATAGAGAGGTTTAATATACTAGACTGACCAGCGTGGGTTAACAACATGTAGATATAGAGGTTTAATATACTAGACTGACCAGCGTGGGTTAACAACACGTAGATATAGAGAGGTTTAATATACTAGACTGACCAGCGTGGGTTAACAACACGTAGATATAGAGAGGTTTAATATACTAGACTGACCAGCGTGGGTTAACAACACGTAGATATAGAGGTTTAATATACTAGACTGACCAGCGTGGGTTTACAACACGTAGATATAGAGAGGTTTAATATACTAGACTGACCAGCGTGGGTTAACAACACGTAGATATAGAGAGGTTTAATATACTAGACTGACCAGCGTGGGTTTACAACACGTAGATATAGAGAGGTTTAATATACTAGACTGACCAGCGTGGGTTAACAACACGTAGATATAGAGAGGTTTAATATACTAGACTGACCAGCGTGGGTTAACAACACGTAGATATAGAGAGGTTTAATATACTAGACTGACCAGCGTGGGTTAACAACACGTAGATATAGAGAGGTTTAATATACTAGACTGACCAGCGTGGGTTAACAACACGTAGATATAGAGAGGTTTAATATACTAGACTGACCAGCGTGGGTTTACAACACGCTGGTTGTTAAGATAGTGCTTGTTTAAAACATCTGAGTCCCTCTCTCTCCAGTACATGTGGACAACACACTAGTCTAGGTATCGTCGCTACGTTTCTTTTTAAGCAGATCAACACACAGACAAACCGTGACCGGCATTAAATAACAACAACAAATTCTATAATTACGTGAGAGTTTTTTTTGTCATTCAAACGACGTAATTAAGACCTTATCCCTGAGAGAGTCTGATTTTTTTTAAAAACATGTCCCCTAGAAGTAGAAAACACGTCTACAGTTGAAGACAGTTGACTTACCGCTTTGCCGTTGTAGTAATACATTAAGGAGCCTCCAGTCATTCCTGGGATGGTGTACGCACAATACATGGTTGTATTAGTCTTTTCTGCCCCACTCTTCAGTAACACTCAAACAACTTTTACTTCTAACTCGCTGTCCCCCCTTTTTTTTTTCACAACAATTCCTTCAGTGTCATTTTCCCATATGGCCAGGCCAAGCGTGGTGGATACACAAAGCAGGGAGAAACCATTTCTGACGTTGGGATACGGGAGGGGAGGAGAGGAGAGAAGGAGGGAGGAGAGAGGGGAGGGGGGGATTGACTCGACTCTTCCTCTTCATGTGGCCCTCCCCCTCCCTTCCTCCCTCCCTCCTTCCTCTCTCACACGCTCTATCTCTCTTTCGTGCACACACACACACACACATTCACTATATCCTCTCTCTCTCTCTCTCTCTCTCTCTCTCTCTCTCTCTCTCTCTCTCTGTACAGCTCTCTCTCTCTCTCTCTCTCTCTCTCTCTCTGTACAGCTCTCTCTCTCTCTCTCTCTCTGTACAGCTCTCTCTCTCTCTCTCTCTCTCTCTGTACAGCTCTCTCTCTCTCTCTCTCTCTCTCTCTCTCTCTGTACAGCTCTCTCTCTCTCTCTGTACAACTCTCTCTCTCTCTCTCTCTCTCTCTGTACAGCTCTCTCTCTCTCTCTCTCTCTGTACAGCTCTCTCTCTCTCTGTACAGCTTTCTCTCTCTCTGTACAGCTCTCTCTCTCTCTCTGTACAGCTCTCTCTCTCTCCCTCTATATATATATATATATATATATATATATATCTCACTCTATCTCTCTATATATAAATAGATATATCACTCTCTCTCTCTATATATATCTATATACACTGCTCAAAAAAATAAAGGGAACACTTAAACAACACAATGTAACTCCAAGTCAATCACACTTCTGTGAAATCAAACTGTACACTTAGGAAGCAACACTGATTGACAATAAATTTCACATGCTGTTGTGCAAATGGAATAGACAAAAGGTGGAAATTATAGGCAATTAGCAAGACACCCCCAAAAAAGGAGTGATTCTGCAGGTGGTGACCACAGACCACTTCTCAGTTCCTATGCTTCCTGGCTGATGTTTTGGTCACTTTTGAATGCTGGCGGTGCTCTCACTCTAGTGGTAGCATGAGACGGAGTCTACAACCCACACAAGTGGCTCAGGTAGTGCAGTTCATCCAGGATGGCACATCAATGCGAGCTGTGGCAAAAAGGTTTGCTGTGTCTGTCAGCGTAGTGTCCAGAGCATGGAGGCGCTACCAGGAGACAGGCCAGTACATCAGGAGACGTGGAGGAGGCCGTAGGAGGGCAACAACCCAGCAGCAGGACCGCTACCTCCGCCTTTGTGCAAGGAGGTGCACTGCCAGCGCCCTGCAAAATGACCTCCAGCAGGCCACAAATGTGCATGTGTCTGCTCAAACGGTCAGAAACAGACTCCATGAGGGTGGTATGAGGGCCCGACGTCCACAGGTGGGGGTTGTGCTTACAGCCCAACACCGTGCAGGACGTTTGGCATTTGCCAGAGAACACCAAGATTGGCAAATTCGCCACTGTGCTCTTCACAGATGAAAGCAGGTTCACACTGAGCACATGAGCACATGTGACAGACGTGACAGAGTCTGGAGACGCCGTGGAGAACGTTCTGCTGCCTGCAACATCCTCCAGCATGACCGGTTTGGCGATGGGTCAGTCATGGTGTGGGGTGGCATTTCTTTGTGGGGCCGCACAGCCCTCCATGTGCTCGCCAGAGGTAGCCTTTAGGTACCGAGATGAGATCCGAGATGAGATCCTCAGACCCCTTGTGAGACCATATGCTGACACATGCACATTTGTGGCCTGCTGGAGGTCATTTTGCAGGGCGCTGGCAGTGCACCTCCTTGCACAAAGGCTGTAAGCACAACCCCCACCTGTGGACGTCGGGCCCTCATACCACCCTCATGGAGTCTGTTTCTGACCGTTTGAGCAGACACATGCACATTTGTGGCCTGCTGGAGGTCATTTTGCAGGGCGCTGGCAGTGCACCTCCTTGCACAAAGGCGGAGGTAGCGGTCCTGCTGCTGGGTTGTTGCCCTCCTACGGCCTCCTCCACGTCTCCTGATGTACTGGCCTGTCTCCTGGTAGCGCCTCCATGCTCTGGACACTACGCTGACAGACACAGCAAACCTTTTTGCCACAGCTCGCATTGATGTGCCATCCTGGATGAACTGCACTACCTGAGCCACTTGTGTGGGTTGTAGACTCCGTCTCATGCTACCACTAGAGTGAGAGCACCGCCAGCATTCAAAAGTGACCAAAACATCAGCCAGGAAGCATAGGAACTGAGAAGTGGTCTGTGGTCACCACCTGCAGAATCACTCCTTTTTTGGGGGTGTCTTGCTAATTGCCTATAATTTCCACCTTTTGTCTATTCCATTTGCACAACAGCATGTGAAATTTATTGTCAATCAGTGTTGCTTCCTAAGTGTACAGTTTGATTTCACAGAAGTGTGATTGACTTGGAGTTACATTGTGTTGTTTAAGTGTTCCCTTTATTTTTTTGAGCAGTGTATATATGTGTATAACTCTGTCTCTCTATATATACAGTTGAAGTCAGAGGTTTACATACGCCTTAACCAAATACCGTTAAACTCAGTTTTTCACAATTCCTGACATTTAATCCTCGTAAAAATTAGGTCTTAGGTCAGTTAGGATCACCACTTTATTTTAAGAATGTGAAATGTCAGAATAATAGTAGAGAATGATTTATTTCAGCTTTTATTTCTTTCATCACATTCCCAGTGAGTCAGAAGTTTACAATTTGATAGCATTGTCTTTAAATTGTTTAACTTGGGTCAAACGTTTCCGGTAGCCTTCCACAAGCTTCCCACAATAAGTTGGGTGAATTTTGGCCCATTCCTCCTGACAGAGCTGGTGTAACTGAGTCAGGTTTGTAGGCCTCCTTGTTCGCACACGCTTTTTCAGTTCTGCCCACAAATTTTCTATAGGATTGAGGTCAGGGCTTTGTGATGGCCACTCCAATACCTTGACTTTGTTGTCCTTAAGCCATTTTGCCACAACTTTGGAAGTATGCTTGGGGTCATTGTCCATTTGGAAGACCCATTTGCGACCAAGCTTTAACTTCCTGACTGATGTCTTGAGATGTTGCTTCAATATATCCACATAATTTTCCTGCCTCATGATGCCATCTATTTTGTGAAGTGCACCAGTCCCTCCTGCAGCAAAGCATCCCCACAACATGATCCTGCCACCCCCGTACTTCACGGTTGGGATGGTGTTCTTCGGCTTGCAAGCCTCCCCCTTTTCCTCCAAACATAATGATGGTCATTATGGCCAAACAGTTCTATTTTTGTTTCATCAGACCAGAGAACATTTCTCCAAAAAGTACGATCTTTGTCCCCATGTGCAGTTGCAAACCTGGCTTTTTTATGGCGGTTTTGGAGCAGTGGCTTCTTCCTTGCTCAGCGGCCTTTCAGGTTATGTCGATATAGGATTAGTTTTACTGTGGATATAGATACTTTTGTACCTGTTTCCTCCAGCATCTTCACAAGGTCCTTTGCTGATGTTCTGGGATTAATTTGCACTTTCCGCACCAAAGTACGTTCATCTCTAGGAGACAGAACGTGTCTCCTTCCTGAGCGGTATGACGGCTGCGTGGTCCCATGGTATTTATATTTGCATACTATTGTTTGTACAGATGAACGTGGTACCTTCAGGCGTTTGGAAATTGCTCCCAAGGATGAACCAGACTTGTGGAGGACTACAATTTATGTTCTGAGGTTTTTGCTGAATTCTTTTGATTTTCCCATGATGTCAAGCAAAGATGTACTGAGTTTGAAGGTAGGCCTTGAAATACATCCATAGGTACACCTCCAATTGACTCAAATTATGTAAATTAGCCTATCATGTCAATTAGCCTATCAGAAGCTTCTAAAGCCATGACATAATTTTCTGGAATTTTCCCAGCTGTTTAAAAGCACAGTCAACTTAGTGTATGTAAACTTCTGACCCACTGGAATTGTGATACAGTGAATTATTAGTGAAATAATCTGTCTGTAAACAATTGTTGGTAAAATGACTTGTGTCATGCACAAAGTAGATGTCCTAACCGACTTGTCAAAACTATAGTTTGTTAACAAGAAATTTGTGGAGTGGTTGAAAAACGAGTTTTAATGACTCCAACCTGAGTGTATGTAAACTTCAGACTGTATGTATATCTCTCTCTCTCTCTCTCTCTATATATATATATATACACACTGTATATAGAGGGAGATTATATATATATATATATATATAGAGAGAGAGATATATGCAAATAAAGCCCTAAATTGAAATGTAATTGAATTTATATATATATATATATATTTAAACACACACCTGCTGACACCTATCTTGCCATAGTAAATCTGGAAGCTATCCCTGCATCGCGCTACGTAGGTCGGCTTCTTTGAAGCAAACCAAATATGTGACCCGATTCAGGAAACTAGGTGTATGTCGCAAGTCACGACTTCACAGGAGAGCTGTTTGAACGTAAATGTATTTTTATTTAATTTTTTTTTAATGTGTTTTTTGGGGCAGAAATGCCTTCTCGAACATGTGAACTTTCACGTGCCTTAATTTTAAACTTGTATGTCATCTGTAAAATCGAATATAATTGTTAAATTACGAGCCTAGTTTGTTCAGCTACAGAAACCTTCCCACTAGCCATGATTGGCTGAGATAATGAGTGGGCTGGACATGCCGAGGGATGAGTTTGGATTAATCTGCCATGTAGCATGTGTCTGTCTATTGGAGCTGGTCAGTATGTTTAGGTATTCGCGTCGAACGTGGCTTTATAAAATAAATGTATCATGTAGTAAAACTGCATAAACCTAATGTCAAGTTAAAGTGTACTGTTAGCTAGCTAACGTTAACTGGCTGGCTCGCTAGCTAACGTTATGTGTATGCTCTCCACTTTCCGGAGGATCGAGTTTTGAAATCAGTGGAATTCGAGTATGATAGCTAAGGAGATGGAGAAAACACCTGCTTCCGGATTACATCTTCAAACTAAGGGCAACCATGCATGGCATCAGACAGGAGACGCATCCAACCATGATGTATACTGGTAAGATTTTTTAGATATTACACGTTTATAATTTTGAAAGAAAGTGTACTGTTAGCTAGTTAACGTTAGCTGGCTGGGTTGCTAGCTAACATTATGGTGTATGATCTTATTCTTCGTATCTCAGACACATTTGCTTGACTAGTTATAGCCATAAAACCTGGTTGGTTAGCTACCTGCAGATTCATGCAGGGTAGTAACGTCATGACTTGTGATTATGGTCCATTGTTTAGCTAGCTAGCTAGCTACATGTCTTAACAAAAGACACCAGTCTAATTTTGACAAAGTATTTTCATTTCAAGTTAAAGTGTACTGTTAGCTAGCTAGCTAAACGTTATCTGGCTGGCCCGCTAACTAACATTACGTCATGTGTTGGGATTCATTGTTTACCTAGCTAGCTATCTAGCTACATTTCTTAACAAAAGACTCTCGTCGTAGTGTGCCAGAGTGCAGAATAAATTATACATTTTTGTACGCTCAACACCCGTTGAATATGTCCCGTGTCGGTAAACGTCGGAAAACAAAGCGTAATTCAGTTGTTGCCGGCAGCAACAGTTACAGTCACCGACGCTCTGGATAACATGAAAACTGCCTAACCAGCTCTGCTAGGGCGAGTAAAATGGTCAGAGTGGGGTGTTCTCTCAATATGTGTCTGGAAGTAGCTAGCCAATGTTAGCCAGTTAGCTTGGGTGCTTGACTGTAGTTGTGAGGTCAGAGGTTTCGGAACAACCCCACTTATTGGCCAGAGCGTCCAGTATGTGCTCTAAACACGAAACCACAGATAAGAGAGATAGGGCGAGTAATGTTCAGTGAGCTGTTCTCTCTCTCTCTCTCTCTCTCTCTCTCTCGCTTAGATGTCTAGAAGTAGCTGGCAAGTTAGTAGAGAATGGTTGGATCAACCCTTAAAGAGATGGGTGGGGCTAAAGCTTGAGAGGGTGTGAACGATGCTGAATGGGTGGAGACAAAGAAGAGCTCTTCACTAGATACCAAAATAGTTGAAAGACAGTTTTCTCAAAAGTGAGTTTACAAATTGATCAACTTCAAAGCAGAATTACTTTCCCATTGTTCCTCAACTGTAGTGTATAATATACCATTTTGTAGCTCTGAGTCTCTACTTTTATCCAATGTAACAAAACAAAAAAAACTATTTCAAATGTTGCTACACAAGACCGAATCCAGGTTGTGAGTCACATTTTCTCTGTACATTGTTTTCACTGAGGATATGTACGAGTCTGCTGTTAATGATAATCTCTGCTGTTGACGCATATTAACTTTTTCCATCCACGGCTTTTATGACAACATCCTTTCTTTCAACTGTTTCTGCCCCTTTTTTAACTCTGTAATCTCCCGTCACACCGTACCTCATATACCATCAGCTCTCTGTCTTCACACCGTACCTCATATACCAGCAGCTCTCTGTCTTCACACCGTACCTCATATACCATTAGCTCTCTGTCTTCACACCGTACCTCATATACCATCAGCTCTCTGTCTTCACACCGTACCTCATATACCAGCAGCTCTCTGTCTTCACACCGTACCTCATATACCATCAGCTCTCTGTCTTCACACCGTACCTCATATACCAGCAGCTCTCTGTCTTCACACCGTACCTCATATACCAGCAGCTCTCTGTCTTCACACCGTACCTCATATACCAGCAGCTCTCTGTCTTCACACCGTACCTCATATACCATCAGCTCTCTGTCTTCACACAGTACCTCATATACCATCAGCTCTCTGTCTTCACACCGTACTTCATATACCATCAGCTCTCTGTCTTCACACCGTACCTCATATACCAGCAGCTCTCTGTCTTCACACCGTACCTCATATACCATCAGCTCTCTGTCTTCACACCGTACCTCATATACCAGCAGCTCTCTGTCTTCACACCGTACCTCATATACCATTAGCTCTCTGTCTTCACACCGTACCTCATATACCAGCAGCTCTCTGTCTTCACACCGTACCTCATATACCAGCAGCTCTCTGTCTTCACAACATACCTCATATACCATTAGCTCTCTGTCTTCACAACATACCTCATATACCAGCAGCTCTCTGTCTTCACACCGTACCTCATATACCAGCAGCTCTCTGTCTTCACACCGTACCTCATATACCAGCAGCTCTCTGTCTTCACACCGTACCTCATATACCAGCAGCTCTCTGTCTTCACACCGTACCTCATATACCATCAGCTCTCTGTCTTCACACCGTACCTCATATACCATCAGCTCTCTGTCTTCACACCGTACCTCATATACCAGCAGCTCTCTGTCTTCACACCGAACCTCATATACCAGCAGCTCTCTGTCTTCACACCGTACCTCATATACCATCAGCTCTCTGTCTTCACACCGTACCTCATATACCATCAGCTCTCTGTCTTCACACCGTACCTCATATACCATCAGCTCTCTGTCTTCACACCGTACCTCATATACCAGCAGCTCTCTGTCTTCACACCGTACCTCATATACCAGCAGCTCTCTGTCTTCACACCGTACCTCATATACCAGCAGCTCTCTGTCTTCACACCGTACCTCATATACCATCAGCTCTCTGTCTTCACACAGTACCTCATATACCATCAGCTCTCTGTCTTCACACCGTACTTCATATACCATCAGCTCTCTGTCTTCACACCGTACCTCATATACCAGCAGCTCTCTGTCTTCACACCGTACCTCATATACCATCAGCTCTCTGTCTTCACACCGTACCTCATATACCAGCAGCTCTCTGTCTTCACACCGTACCTCATATACCATTAGCTCTCTGTCTTCACACCGTACCTCATATACCATTAGTTCTCTGTCTTCACACCGTACCTCATATATCATCAGCTCTCTGTCTTCACACCGTACCTCATATACCATTAGTTCTCTGTCTTCACACCGTACCTCATATATCATCAGCTCTCTGTCTTCACACCGTACCTCATATACCATCAGCTCTCTGTCTTCACACCGTACCTCATATACCAGCAGCTCTCTGTCTTCACACCGTACCTCATATACCATTAGTTCTCTGTCTTCACACCGTACCTCATATATCATCAGCTCTCTGTCTTCACACCGTACCTCATATACCATCAGCTCTCTGTCTTCACACCGTACCTCATATACCAGCAGCTCTCTGTCTTCACAACGTACCTCATATACCAGCAGCTCTCTGTCTTCACACCGTACCTCATATACCATCAGCTCTCTGTCTTCACACCGTACCTCATATACCAGCAGCTCTCTGTCTTCACACCGTACCTCATATACCAGCAGCTCTCTGTCTTCACACCGTACCTCATATACCATCAGCTCTCTGTCTTCACAACGTACCTCATATACCAGCAGCTCTCTGTCTTCACACCGTACCTCATATACCAGCAGCTCTCTGTCTTCACACCGTACC
>NW_024058630.1:0-52500 GCF_016432855.1 Salvelinus namaycush
TTTTTCTTCCTCCGTTTAACCTGCGGTGCTCAGGTGTCTATGTGGGACGATAGCAGAGTTGAGCTAGAGACCGTCCTCCTAACAGAACATACACACCACAGCGTCAACATGCTCCTGTTCTGGTTCATTCAACCCCAAAACCATAAGCACAATAGACGCTTTCAGAAAGAAAATATAGGTTAAGATAAAATGTTAGCAAACACAAGAGTTCCGAAGGATAAACAGAGAGGGTCTGGGCGGAGGAGAGAAGTCATGTACAGTCTACGTCAGCCTAACCGCGGGTTAAAGCTCCCCCTTAGCAGCTGATCCTCTTTCTCCTGGTCCTTCAGCTCCGACCACCTCATTCTGACCAGCTACCACAGTTCAGTTTAAACATCTCCTCTGAAGCTGTGCTGCTGGTTGGTTTACACCGGGAGAGGACCGATCAGAGCTGCTGCTGTGTGACCAGCCCGGGGGTGGAGATCTCCTGGACTTGAAGTGAGACGAGAAGGAGTGTCAAGGTTCAAAGGTCATGGTCAAGTTCCCGGGGACAAGGTCAGGGGGGGGGGGGGGGGGGGGGTCAAACCCAAACCTAACCCCCGAACAACCATCCGGCCGAGATGCAGGCCACCGCTAACCGCCAGCTCTGTTCATTACCTCGCCGTGGCGGAGGAGGAGGAGACTAGCTGAGTGAGGTAGTCTCTCAGCTCCTTGGCGGCCGTGAAGCGTCCGTAGCGTTTTTTAGGGTTGGTACACTCGTCCAACAGAGCTTCTAGCTGGCCGTCTTTGGCTATGTGGGCGGGGGGGTCGTGGAGCAGGCCGCCCGTGGTCCCTCGCCACGTGGCGTAACGCGACAGCAGGTTCTGACACACGGCGTAGTAGTTGTGGTCCACTGTGACGCGGTTACACAGAGACTCCTTGGAGAAGGACAGGCAGGCCTCTTTGTCACAGTCCTCGAAGCGACTCTCGTACCACAGGTCATAGTTCTCTGGTTTATCTGGAGAGAGAGAGAGAGATAAATGTGAGACAGGTAGACAGACAGGTAAGACCACAGACAGGTACCACAGGTTATAGTTCTCTGGTTTATCTGGAGAGAGCGAGAGAGAGAGAAATGTGAGACAGGTAGACAGACAGGTAAGACCACAGACAGGTACCACAGGTTATAGTTCTCTGGTTTATCTGGAGAGAGAGAGAGAAATGTGAGACAGGTAGACAGACAGGTAAGACCACAGACAGGTACCACAGGTTATAGTTCTCTGGTTTATCTGGAGAGAGAGAGCGAGAGAGAGAAACGTGAGACAGGTAGACAGACAGACGGACAGGTGTCACCCATGGTCGTTCTCTGGAGGGAGAGAGGTGAGACATGGTCGTTCTCTGGAGGGAGAGAGGTGAGACATGGTCGTCCTCTGGAGGGAGAGAGGTGAGACATGGTCGTCCTCTGAAGGGAGAGAGGTGAGACATGGTCGTTCTCTGGAGGGAGAGAGGTGAGACATGGTCGTTCTCTGGAGGGAGAGAGGTGAGACATGGTCGTTCTCTGAAGGGAGAGAAGTGAGACATGGTCGTTCTCTGGAGGGAGAGAGGTGAGACATGGTCGTTCTCTGGAGGGAGAGAGGTGAGACATGGTCGTTCTCTGGAGGGAGAGAGGTGAGACATGGTCGTTCTCTGGAGGGAGAGAGGTGAGACATGGTCGTTCTCTGGAGGGAGAGAGGTGAGACATGGTCGTCCTCTGGAGGGAGAGAGGTGAGACATGGTCGTCCTCTGAAGGGAGAGAGGTGAGACATGGTCGTTCTCTGGAGGGAGAGAGGTGAGACATGGTCGTTCTCTGGAGGGAGAGAGGTGAGACATGGTCGTTCTCTGAAGGGAGAGAAGTGAGACATGGTCGTTCTCTGGAGGGAGAGAGGTGAGACATGGTCGTTCTCTGGAGGGAGAGAGGTGAGACATGGTCGTTCTCTGGAGGGAGAGAGGTGAGACATGGTCGTTCTCTGGAGGGAGAGAGGTGAGACATGGTCGTTCTCTGGAGGGAGAGAGGTGAGACATGGTCGTCCTCTGGAGGGAGAGAGGTGAGACATGGTCGTCCTCTGGAGGGAGAGAGGTGAGACATGGTCGTCCTCTGAAGGGAGAGAGGTGAGACATGGTCGTCCTCTGGAGGGAGAGAGGTGAGACATGGTCGTTCTCTGGAGGGAGAGAGGTGAGACATGGTCGTTCTCTGGAGGGAGAGAGGTGAGACATGGTCGTTCTCTGGAGGGAGAGAGGTGAGACATGGTTGTTCTCTGGAGGGAGAGAGGTGAGACATGGTCGTCCTCTGGAGGGAGAGAGGTGAGACATGGTCGTCCTCTGAAGGGAGAGAGGTGAGACATGGTCATTCTCTGGAGGGAGAGAGGTGAGACATGGTCGTTCTCTGGAGGGAGAGAGGTGAGACATGGTCGTTCTCTGAAGGGAGAGAGGTGAGACATGGTCGTTCTCTGAAGGGAGAAAGGTGAGACATGGTCGTCCTCTGAAGGGAGAAAGGTGAGACATGGTCGTTCTCTGGAGGGAGAGAGGTGAGACATGGTCGTTCTCTGGAGGGAGAGAGGTGAGACATGGTCGTTCTCTGGAGGGAGAGAGGTGAGACATGGTCGTTCTCTGGAGGGAGAGAGGTGAGACATGGTCGTCCTCTGGAGGGAGAGAGGTGAGACATGGTCGTCCTCTGAAGGGAGAGAGGTGAGACATGGTCGTTCTCTGGAGGGAGAGAGGTGAGACATGGTCGTTCTCTGGAGGGAGAGAGGTGAGACATGGTCGTTCTCTGGAGGGAGAGAGGTGAGACATGGTCGTCCTCTGGAGGGAGAGAGGTGAGACATGGTCGTCCTCTGAAGGGAGAGAGGTGAGACATGGTCGTTCTCTGGAGGGAGAGAGGTGAGACATGGTCGTTCTCTGGAGGGAGAGAGGTGAGACATGGTCGTTCTCTGGAGGGAGAGAGGTGAGACATGGTCGTTCTCTGGAGGGAGAGAGGTGAGACATGGTCGTTCTCTGGAGGGAGAGAGGTGAGACATGGTCGAAGGCCCGACAGGCAGAAACGCTGGATTAAGACGCAGCACTAAATATTTCTACCTTCAACTGACTGAATTTAAATGGGGATTTTCTTTGCGACTTAATAACTTCTTGACGCTAGGGGTCAGATTTTTATTTTTATTTTTAATAAATAACGTTCCCAAGGTAAACGGACTATTTCTCAGGTCCAGATCGTAGAATATGCATATAATTTACAGATTAGGATAGAAAACACTCCAAAGTTTCCAAAACTGTCAAAATATTGTCTGTGAGTATAACAAAACTGATTTTGCAGGCGAAAACCTGAGGAAATCTAACCCGGAAGTGATTTATTTATTTATATATATATATTTTTAAATCTGTGTTTCATTTCCCGTCTTTCTTCCATTTAAAGGGATATCAACCAGATTCCTTTTCCAATGGGTTACTCAGGCTGTGACCAGGCTTTAGACATAGTTTCAGGCTTTTATTTTGAAAAATGAGCGCGATTTTTCAAAACTAGTCAGGTGTCCTTTGATTAGTTCCTGCACGCGAGAGGGGTAGCTCTCCATTTTCTTTCTCTCTTTTATTGAATAGGTTACGGTCCGGTTGAAATATTATCGATTATGTATGTTAAAAACAACCTGAGGATTGATTATAAAAAACATTTGACATGTTTCTACGAACATTACGGATACTTTTTGGAATTTTCGTCGAACGGAACGAGGCTGTGGTTTTCTGAACATAACGCGCAACCCAAATGGCGTTTTTTTGTTATAAAAGTAATATTTATCGAACAAAAAGACCATGTATTGTGTAACTGGGAGTCTCGTGAGTGTAAACATCCGAAGATTATCAAAGGTAAGCGATTAATTTTATTGCTTTTCTGACTTTCGTGACCATGCTAATTTGGGGCTAGCTGTTCTAGCATTGATTGATACACTCACAAAAGCTTAGATTGCTTTCGCTACAAAGCATATTTTCAAAATCTGACACGATAGGTGGATTAACAACAAGCTAAACTGTGTTTTGGTATATTTCACTTGTGATTACATGATTATAAATATTTTTTGTAATATTTGGCGCCCTGCAATTCAGCGGTTGTTTAGGAAAATGATCCCTCTAAAGGGATCCGTAGCGCCAAGAGGTTTTAAGTATTAAAATGTACTGTTAGATTAATACACGGCTACTACGAGTAAGTATTGTCTTTAGAGTTACTGATCTAGATAATGTGTTTTGAGTTTCCACTTACTCAGGTGGTGAATTAGCATCAAATAAATTAGCCTATGATATTAGCATCTCTATTGAGATTACTATTAAATTAGCCTATGATATTAGCATCTCTATTGAGATTACTATTAAATTAGCCTATGATATTAGCATCTCTATTGAGATTACTATTAAATTAGCCTATGATATTAGCATCTCTATTGAGATTACTATTAAATTAGCCTATGATATTAGCATCTCTATTGAGATTACTATTAAATTAGCCTATGATATTAGCATCTCTATTGAGATTACTATTAAATTAGCCTATGATATTAGCATCTCTATTGAGATTACTATTAAATTAGCCTATGATATTAGCATCTCTATTGAGATTACTATTAAATTAGCCTATGATATTAGCGCATATTAAGATCTATTAAGCAAAAAACAACATTTAAAATATAATTTTTCACAGAAATGACAAATCCCTGGATTATTATGTATCCCGAGTGGCGCAGCGGTCTAAGACACTGCATCTTAGTGCTAGAGGCGTCACTACAGACACCCTTGTTCAAATCCAGGCTGTATCACAAGCGGCCGTGATAGGGAGTCCCCCACAGGGTGACCCAGCGTCTTCCGGGTCGATAGTGTATTCCACGTTCTAATAAAGCTGTGAATGACTTTAAAAAGATGAAAGACCTAGAAAAAATGTTGGTATCGTTCGTGACGCCAAATCACGGGCTGGAGCCACAAACTGAAAAACTTAGTGGCAGCAGTGCCACCAGGGGGATGTTAGTCTCTAGTCCTGCTACGGGAACGGGAATGTCCTTCGTATAGAAAAGTTAAGATTGTAGTGGACAAAGGTGAGAAGAATGTTGGCTCGGCCAAAACGCAGGCGTGCAACCCGCTATTCAGGTAGGATGCATTTTTTCCCCTCTCGTATTTATCATTATTTGTTTTATCATTATTAATATTTCTCTTTTTAATTGTTTGCTCCGTATGTAGTTTAAGAAAGGTTATAAGTAAGCCTGTTGTAAAATCAATATCATTAGCCCATTGCTGTCATTTGTTGGGTACAGTAGGCATTCTTGGTCATTACTGCAATATAGCCAAGGTTTAACCCAGTTCAGAAGTGTTTTGTTTCATTCTGTTTAACCATTTTCTTTGGCCAAATTGAGATCCAACTGTAATGTTGTGTTTGCAGTGATATAAAATACTTTTGGTATTTTCCCTATAAACAATGACTTACTTTTGATATTACCTTAATAAAGTTAAAACCTTTTTGTGAAGGTTTGGTGTGTTGTGGCTATTAATAACCTATTTTACTGCCTATGGTATGAAGACAGCGTGCCCCGGCGCTCAGACGGACAGTTGAACTTGAGGTGAGGAAGAAGGTTTCAGCTCTACCAGTTTGATGCTTATATATATACGAAAATATTCTTATTGAAAACTAACGAATTAGCCTCCTTCTGTATGAATTAGCTTCCTTCTGTACTGAAAATAGATTCATTTCGGTGTCGTAGCATGCCGCCGGGCATATCTCTCTCTCTCTCTGGGGCTAAGCCTAAGCTTCTCACACAGATATATTTTTCATATTAATATCATACAGTAGTCACCTAAGCCTATAGGCCTATGCATGCAATGTCCTGATACACTTAGTGCTCAAATCTCTGACAGCTGAACTGTGAGGTGGAAAATGATCGTTTTAGGAAAGTAAATATCAATAAAACAACAGACTATGAAGTTTTGAATATTCTACACATTGAAACACAAGGAATAGTGTTTTTGTAATTAGTTATAGGCTGTTTAAGGACACGTAAATGTGACGCATTTGGTCCAATATTCCTCGTTGCAGGGGGGTGGAATGGCCTCAATGGCTTTACACACCCAATGAATATGGATGACCGGGTCATATCTCAAAATGTCAGATAAATTAAAATATAATAATATGACTAGAATTAATGTGAAAGAGGGAGTGAGTCCATTACATTTCAACAGCAGTAAATGTATCATTAATATTCGTATCATTGTTTCAGATCAGATCCTCTTCCAATAAGCTGGAATTGATCTAGACTCTGGGAACAAACACCAGTCTACCATGGGACCATCCTGGCAGCTTCAAGCGGGGGTGTTTCAAAATGGCTGCTAGATGGGTCTATTTTTAAATACATTTTTCTAAATTGGCATGATGTGTAGCGGGAAAATAATCAACATGGAAAATCTTACATGACCAGGCCCTGAAGGAGATTACTGCAAGTGTCTGTGACATCAGAAGCAAATATAGAAGTGTATTTGGGATACAAACAACCAGTCAACAAACTCATTAAACATTTAATCTGGCAGAAATAGAACAACCACTTTCCTGTTTTATGGAACCAAATCAACATTTGGACACTTTCCTATCTCCTTCATCAGTGCATGTTATATTTCACTTTCTGTTTAGGCAGGTTTATAGAGGACAACACTTTCTGTTTAGGCAGGTTTATAGAGGACAACACTTTCTGTTTAGGCAGGTTTATAGAGGACAACACTCTCTGTTTAGGGAGGTTTATAGAGGACAACACTCTCTGTTTAGGCAGGTTTATAGAGGACAACACTCTCTGTTTAGGCAGGTTTATAGAGGACAACACTCTCTGTTTAGGGAGGTTTATAGAGGACAACACTCTCTGTTTAGGCAGGTTTATAGAGGACAACACTCTCTGTTTAGGCAGGTTTATAGAGGACAACACTCTCTGTTTAGGCAGGTTTATAGAGGACAACACTCTCTGTTTAGGCAGGTTTATAGAGGACAACACTCTCTGTTTAGGGAGGTTTATAGAGGACAACACTCTCTGTTTAGGGAGGTTTATAGAGTCGATAGAGGACAACACTCTGTTTAGGGAGGTTTATAGAGTTTATAGAGGACAACACTCTGTTTAGGGAGGTTTATAGAGTCGATAGAGGACAACACTCTGTTTAGGGAGGTTTATAGAGTCGATAGAGGACAACACTCTGTTTAGGGAGGTTTATAGAGGACAACACTCTGTTTAGGGAGGTTTATAGAGTCGATAGAGGACAACACTCTGTTTAGGGAGGTTTATAGAGTCGATAGAGGACAACACTCTGTTTAGGGAGGTTTATAGAGTCGATAGAGGACAACACTCTGTTTAGGGAGGTTTATAGAGTCGATAGAGGACAACACTCTGTTTAGGGAGGTTTATAGAGGACAACACGTTGTGTTTAGGGAGGTTTATAGAGTTGATAGAGGACAACACTCTGTTTAGGGAGGTTTATAGAGTCGATAGAGGACAACACTCTGTTTAGGGAGGTTTATAGAGTCGATAGAGGACAACACTGTTTAGGGAGGTTTATAGAGTCGATAGAGGACAACACTCTGTTTAGGGAGGTTTATAGAGTCGATAGAGGACAACACTCTGTTTAGGGAGGTTTATAGAGGACAACACTCTGTTTAGGGAGGTTTATAGAGTCGATAGAGGACAACACTCTGTTTAGGGAGGTTTATAGAGTCGATAGAGGACAACACTCTGTTTAGGGAGGTTTATAGAGTCGATAGAGGACAACACTCTGTTTAGGGAGGTTTATAGAGGACAACACGTTGTGTTTAGGGAGGTTTATAGAGTTGATAGAGGACAACACTCTGTTTAGGGAGGTTTATAGAGTCGATAGAGGACAACACTCTGTTTAGGGAGGTTTATAGAGTTTATAGAGGACAACACTCTGTTTAGGGAGGTTTATAGAGTCGATAGAGGACAACACTGTTTAGGGAGGTTTATAGAGTTTATAGAGGACAACACTCTGTTTAGGGAGGTTTATAGAGTCGATAGAGGACAACACTGTTTAGGGAGGTTTATAGAGTCGATAGAGGACAACACTCTGTTTAGGCAGGTTTATAGAGTCGATAGAGGACAACACTCTGTTTAGGCAGGTTTATAGAGTCGATAGAGGACAACACTCTGTTTAGGGAGGTTTATAGAGGACAACACTCTGTTTAGGGAGGTTTATAGAGTCGATAGAGGACAACACTCTGTTTAGGGAGGTTTATAGAGTCGATAGAGGACAACACTCTGTTTAGGGAGGTTTATAGAGTCGATAGAGGACAACACTCTGTTTAGGGAGGTTTATAGAGTCGATAGAGGACAACACTCTGTTTAGGGAGGTTTATAGAGTCGATAGAGGACAACACTCTGTTTAGGGAGGTTTATAGAGTCGATAGAGGACAACACTCTGTTTAGGGAGGTTTATAGAGGACAACACGTTGTGTTTAGGGAGGTTTATAGAGTTTATAGAGGACAACACTCTGTTTAGGGAGGTTTATAGAGTCGATAGAGGACAACACTGTTTAGGGAGGTTTATAGAGTCGATAGAGGACAACACTCTGTTTAGGGAGGTTTATAGAGTCGATAGAGGACAACACTCTGTTTAGGGAGGTTTATAGAGTCGATAGAGGACAACACTTTGTTTAGGGAGGTTTATAGAGTCGATAGAGGACAACACTGTTTAGGGAGGTTTATAGAGTCGATAGAGGACAACACTCTGTTTAGGGAGGTTTATAGAGTCGATAGAGGACAACACTCTGTTTAGGGAGGTTTATAGAGTCGATAGAGGACAACACTCTGTTTAGGGAGGTTTATAGAGTCGATAGAGGACAACACTCTGTTTAGGGAGGTTTATAGAGTCGATAGAGGACAACACTGTTTAGGGAGGTTTATAGAGTCGATAGAGGACAACACTCTGTTTAGGGAGGTTTATAGAGTCGATAGAGGACAACACTCTGTTTAGGGAGGTTTATAGAGTCGATAGAGGACAACACTCTGTTTAGGGAGGTTTATAGAGTCGATAGAGGACAACACTCTGTTTAGGGAGGTTTATAGAGTCGATAGAGGACAACACGTTGTGTTTAGGGAGGTTTATAGAGTCGATAGAGGACAACACGTTGTGTTTAGGGAGGTTTATAGAGTCGATAGAGGACAACACTGTTTAGGGAGGTTTATAGAGTCGATAGAGGACAACACTCTGTTTAGGGAGGTTTATAGAGGACAACACTCTGTTTAGGGAGGTTTATAGAGGACAACACTGTTTAGGGAGGTTTATAGAGTCGATAGAGGACAACACTCTGTTTAGGGAGGTTTATAGAGTCGATAGAGGACAACACTCTGTTTAGGGAGGTTTATAGAGTCGATAGAGGACAACTCTGTTTAGGGAGGTTTATAGAGTCGATAGAGGACAACACTGTTTAGGGAGGTTTATAGAGTCGATAGAGGACAACACTCTGTTTAGGGAGGTTTATAGAGTTGATAGAGGACAACACTCTGTTTAGGGAGGTTTATAGAGTCGATAGAGGACAACACTCTGTTTAGGGAGGTTTATAGAGTCGATAGAGGACAACACTGTTTAGGGAGGTTTATAGAGTCGATAGAGGACAACACTCTGTTTAGGGAGGTTTATAGAGTTGATAGAGGACAACACTCTGTTTAGGGAGGTTTATAGAGTCGATAGAAGACAACACTCTGTTTAGGGAGGTTTATAGAGTTTATAGAGGACAACACGTTGTGTTTAGGGAGGTTTATAGAGTCGATAGAGGACAACACTCTGTTTAGGGAGGTTTATAGAGTCGATAGAGGACAACACGTTGTGTTTAGGGAGGTTTATAGAGTTGATAGAGGACAACACTCTGTTTAGGGAGGTTTATAGAGTCGATAGAGGACAACACGTTGTGTTTAGGGAGGTTTATAGAGTCGATAGAGGACAACACTCTGTTTAGGGAGGTTTATAGAGTCGATAGAGGACAACACTCTGTTTAGGCAGGTTTATAGAGTCGATAGAGGACAACACGTTGTGTTTAGGGAGGTTTATAGAGTCGATAGAGGACAACACTCTGTTTAGGGAGGTTTATAGAGTTTATAGAGGACAACACTCTGTTTAGGGAGGTTTATAGAGTTGATAGAGGACAACACTCTGTTTAGGGAGGTTTATAGAGTCGATAGAGGACAACACTCTGTTTAGGGAGGTTTATAGAGTCGATAGAGGACAACACTGTTTAGGGAGGTTTATAGAGTCGATAGAGGACAACACTCTGTTTAGGGAGGTTTATAGAGTCGATAGAGGACAACACTCTGTTTAGGGAGGTTTATAGAGTCGATAGAGGACAACACTCTGTTTAGGGAGGTTTATAGAGTTTATAGAGGACAACACTCTGTTTAGGGAGGTTTATAGAGTCGATAGAGGACAACACTCTGTTTAGGGAGGTTTATAGAGGACAACACTCTGTTTAGGGAGGTTTATAGAGTCGATAGAGGACAACACTCTGTTTAGGGAGGTTTATAGAGTCGATAGAGGACAACACTCTGTTTAGGGAGGTTTATAGAGTCGATAGAGGACAACACTCTGTTTAGGGAGGTTTATAGAGTCGATAGAGGACAACACTCTGTTTAGGGAGGTTTATAGAGTCGATAGAGGACAACACTCTGTTTAGGGAGGTTTATAGAGTCGATAGAGGACAACACTCTGTTTAGGGAGGTTTATAGAGTCGATAGAGGACAACACTGTTTAGGGAGGTTTATAGAGTCGATAGAGGACAACACTCTGTTTAGGGAGGTTTATAGAGTCGATAGAGGACAACACTCTGTTTAGGGAGGTTTATAGAGTCGATAGAGGACAACACTGTTTAAGGAGGTTTATAGAGTCGATAGAGGACAACACTCTGTTTAGGGAGGTTTATAGAGTCGATAGAGGACAACACTCTGTTTAGGGAGGTTTATAGAGGACAACACGTTGTGTTTAGGGAGGTTTATAGAGTCGATAGAGGACAACACTCTGTTTAGGGAGGTTTATAGAGTCGATAGAGGACAACACTCTGTTTAGGGAGGTTTATAGAGGACAACACTCTGTTTAGGGAGGTTTATAGAGTCGATAGAGGACAACACTCTGTTTAGGGAGGTTTATAGAGGACAACACTCTGTTTAGGGAGGTTTATAGAGTCGATAGAGGACAACACTCTGTTTAGGGAGGTTTATAGAGGACAACACTCTGTTTAGGGAGGTTTATAGAGTCGATAGAGGACAACACTCTGTTTAGGGAGGTTTATAGAGGACAACACTCTGTTTAGGGAGGTTTATAGAGTCGATAGAGGACAACACTCTGTTTAGGGAGGTTTATAGAGTCGATAGAGGACAACACTCTGTTTAGGGAGGTTTATAGAGTCGATAGAGGACAACACTCTGTTTAGGGAGGTTTATAGAGTCGATAGAGGACAACACTCTGTTTAGGGAGGTTTATAGAGTTGATAGAGGACAACACTCTGTTTAGGGAGGTTTATAGAGTCGATAGAGGACAACACTCTGTTTAGGGAGGTTTATAGAGTCGATAGAGGACAACACTGTTTAAGGAGGTTTATAGAGTCGATAGAGGACAACACTCTGTTTAAGGAGGTTTATAGAGGACAACACTCTGTTTAGGGAGGTTTATAGAGTCGATAGAGGACAACACTGTTTAGGGAGGTTTATAGAGTCGATAGAGGACAACACTCTGTTTAGGGAGGTTTATAGAGTCGATAGAGGACAACACTGTTTAGGGAGGTTTATAGAGTCGATAGAGGACAACACGTTGTGTTTAAGGAGGTTTATAGAGTCGATAGAGGACAACACTCTGTTTAGGGAGGTTTATAGAGTCGATAGAGGACAACACTCTGTGTTTAGGGAGGTTGATAGAGGACAACACGTTGTGTTTAGGGAGGTTTATAGAGGACAACACTCTGTTTAGGGAGGTTTATAGAGGACAACACTGTTTAGGGAGGTTTATAGAGTCGATAGAGGACAACACTCTGTTTAGGGAGGTTTATAGAGTTTATAGAGGACAACACTCTGTTTAGGGAGGTTTATAGAGTCGATAGAGGACAACACTGTTTAGGGAGGTTTATAGAGTCGATAGAGGACAACACTCTGTTTAGGGAGGTTTATAGAGTTTATAGAGGACAACACTCTGTTTAGGGAGGTTTATAGAGTCGATAGAGGACAACACTCTGTTTAGGGAGGTTTATAGAGGACAACACTCTGTTTAGGGAGGTTTATAGAGTCGATAGAGGACAACACTCTGTTTAGGGAGGTTTATAGAGTCGATAGAGGACAACACTCTGTTTAGGGAGGTTTATAGAGTCGATAGAGGACAACACTCTGTTTAGGGAGGTTTATAGAGTCGATAGAGGACAACACTCTGTTTAGGGAGGTTTATAGAGTCGATAGAGGACAACACTCTGTTTAGGGAGGTTTATAGAGTCGATAGAGGACAACACGTTGTGTTTAGGGAGGTTTATAGAGTTGATAGAGGACAACACTCTGTTTAGGGAGGTTTATAGAGTCGATAGAGGACAACACTCTGTTTAGGGAGGTTTATAGAGTCGATAGAGGACAACACGTTGTGTTTAGGGAGGTTTATAGAGTCGATAGAGGACAACACTGTTTAGGGAGGTTTATAGAGTCGATAGAGGACAACACTGTTTAGGGAGGTTTATAGAGTCGATAGAGGACAACACTCTGTTTAGGGAGGTTTATAGAGTCGATAGAGGACAACACGTTGTGTTTAGGGAGGTTTATAGAGTCGATAGAGGACAACACTCTGTTTAGGGAGGTTTATAGAGTCGATAGAGGACAACACTCTGTTTAGGGAGGTTTATAGAGTCGATAGAGGACAACACTCTGTTTAGGGAGGTTTATAGAGTCGATAGAGGACAACACTCTGTTTAGGCAGGTTTATAGAGTCGATAGAGGACAACACGTTGTGTTTAGGGAGGTTTATAGAGTTGATAGAGGACAACACTCTGTTTAGGGAGGTTTATAGAGTCGATAGAGGACAACACTCTGTTTAGGGAGGTTTATAGAGTCGATAGAGGACAACACGTTGTGTTTAGGGAGGTTTATAGAGTCGATAGAGGACAACACTCTGTTTAGGGAGGTTTATAGAGTCGATAGAGGACAACACGTTGTGTTTAAGGAGGTTTATAGAGTCGATAGAGGACAACACTCTGTTTAGGGAGGTTTATAGAGTCGATAGAGGACAACACTCTGTTTAGGGAGGTTTATAGAGTCGATAGAGGACAACACTCTGTTTAGGGAGGTTTATAGAGTCGATAGAGGACAACACTCTGTTTAGGGAGGTTTATAGAGGACAACACTCTGTTTAGGGAGGTTTATAGAGTCGATAGAGGACAACACTCTGTTTAGGGAGGTTTATAGAGTCGATAGAGGACAACACTCTGTTTAGGGAGGTTTATAGAGTCGATAGAGGACAACACTCTGTTTAGGGAGGTTTATAGAGTCGATAGAGGACAACACTGTTTAAGGAGGTTTATAGAGTCAATAGAGGACAACACTCTGTTTAGGGAGGTTTATAGAGTCGATAGAGGACAACACTCTGTTTAGGGAGGTTTATAGAGTTTATAGAGGACAACACGTTGTGTTTAGGGAGGTTTATAGAGTTGATAGAGGACAACACTCTGTTTAGGGAGGTTTATAGAGTCGATAGAGGACAACACTCTGTTTAGGGAGGTTTATAGAGTCGATAGAGGACAACACTGTTTAGGGAGGTTTATAGAGTCGATAGAGGACAGCACTCTGTTTAGGGAGGTTTATAGAGGACAACACTCTGTTTAGGGAGGTTTATAGAGTCGATAGAGGACAACACTCTGTTTAGGGAGGTTTATAGAGGACAACACTGTTTAAGGAGATTTATAGAGTCGATAGAGGACAACACTCTGTTTAGGGAGGTTTATAGAGGACAACACTGTTTAAGGAGATTTATAGAGTCGATAGAGGACAACACTCTGTTTAGGCAGGTTTATAGAGGACAACACTGTTTAGGGAGGTTTATAGAGGACAACACTGTTTAGGGAGGTTTATAGAGTCGATAGAGGACAACACTGTTTAGGGAGGTTTATAGAGTCGATAGAGGACAACACTCTGTTTAGGGAGGTTTATAGAGGACAACACTCTGTTTAGGGAGGTTTATAGAGTCGATAGAGGACAACACTCTGTTTAGGGAGGTTTATAGAGTCGATAGAGGACAACACTGTTTAGGGAGGTTTATAGAGTCGATAGAGGACAACACTCTGTTTAGGGAGGTTTATAGAGTCGATAGAGGACAACACTGTTTAGGGAGGTTTATAGAGTCGATAGAGGACAACACTCTGTTTAGGGAGGTTTATAGAGTCGATAGAGGACAACACTCTGTTTAGGGAGGTTTATAGAGGACAACACTCTGTTTAGGGAGGTTTATAGAGTCGATAGAGGACAACACTCTGTTTAGGGAGGTTTATAGAGTCGATAGAGGACAGCACTCTGTTTAGGGAGGTTTATAGAGGACAACACTCTGTTTAGGGAGGTTTATAGAGTCGATAGAGGACAACACTCTGTTTAGGGAGGTTTATAGAGTCGATAGAGGACAACACTCTGTTTAGGGAGGTTTATAGAGGACAACACTCTGTTTAGGGAGGTTTATAGAGTCGATAGAGGACAACACTCTGTTTAGGGAGGTTTATAGAGTCGATAGAGGACAGCACTCTGTTTAGGGAGGTTTATAGAGGACAACACTCTGTTTAGGGAGGTTTATAGAGTCGATAGAGGACAACACTGTTTAGGGAGGTTTATAGAGTCGATAGAGGACAACACTGTTTAGGGAGGTTTATAGAGTTGATAGAGGACAACACTCTGTTTAGGGAGGTTTATAGAGTTGATAGAGGACAACACTGTTTAGGGAGGTTGATAGAGGACAACACTCTGTTTAGGGAGGTTTATAGAGGACAACACTCTGTTTAGGGAGGTTTATAGAGGACAACACGTTGTGTTTAGGGAGGTTTATAGAGTTGATAGAGGACAACACTCTGTTTAGGGAGGTTTATAGAGTCGATAGAGGACAACACTCTGTTTAGGGAGGTTTATAGAGTCGATAGAGGACAACACTCTGTTTAGGGAGGTTTATAGAGTCGATAGAGGACAACACTCTGTTTAGGGAGGTTTATAGAGTCGATAGAGGACAACACTCTGTTTAGGGAGGTTTATAGAGTCGATAGAGGACAGCACTCTGTTTAGGGAGGTTTATAGAGGACAACACTCTGTTTAGGGAGGTTTATAGAGTCGATAGAGGACAACACTCTGTTTAGGGAGGTTTATAGAGTCGATAGAGGACAACACTCTGTTTAGGGAGGTTTATAGAGTCGATAGAGGACAACACTCTGTTTAGGGAGGTTTATAGAGTCGATAGAGGACAACACTCTGTTTAGGGAGGTTTATAGAGTCGATAGAGGACAACACTCTGTTTAGGGAGGTTTATAGAGTCGATAGAGGACAACACTCTGTTTAGGGAGGTTTATAGAGTCGATAGAGGACAACACTCTGTTTAGGGAGGTTTATAGAGTCGATAGAGGACAACACTCTGTTTAGGGAGGTTTATAGAGTCGATAGAGGACAACACTCTGTTTAGGGAGGTTTATAGAGTCGATAGAGGACAACATGTTCTGTTTAGGGAGGTTTATAGTCGATAGAGGACAACACTCTGTGTTTAGGGAGGTTTATAGAGTTGAAAACAGATCTCTCATGATGATGAAGCAGTTGGAGATCAATAGTTTGAGAGGAGGATGATCCCTGAGGATTCAATCAGCCTATCAGCCGTTCTAATGCAGTGGTCCTCCGGCCCTGTCAGAATGACTCAACCACTACTGACGACACACACGCTATGTTCTTCTATCTTTGTTGGGACCTCAAATGAAATTTCCATTCACAATCCTATTTTCCTTAACCTCAACCCTTACCATAACCCTACCTCTTACCATAATTGTAACCCTAAACCTTAAGCTCAAAATAGCCTTTGTCCTCATGGGGGACTTTAGGTCCTTTAGGATAGAAAAATCTATTCACCCCCCCCCCCCCCCACCCACCCACACACACACACACACACACACACACAAAATGCCCCGCCAGCTAGCTAGGGTCCCATCTGCGGCCCCCTGTTACAGATGGGCCCTTTCAGCTCAATCAGAGTTTTTTGTTGACCTAGACAGATAAAGACTGAGCCAGAAATACACATGCTCAAGGTTAGGATAATTACATTTAAAGTTTCAGAAGCATCACGGCCAAGTGACAGACTGACAGCATCGGGAGAAGGACCCAACAATACATATAGGAATAGTGACATACATCGTAGAGGTGCAGTGAAACGTGTTGTTTTACAGGGTCAGCCATAGTAGTACAGCTCTTATGGAGCACATTAGGGTTAAGTGACTTGCTCAAGGGCACAGACAGATTGTTTTCACCTTGTCGGCTCGGGTATTCGAGCCCAGCGGCCATTCGGTTACTGGCTCAACGCTCAAACCACTAGGCATTTATTTTTTATTTTTTTATGAAGCCGATGACTGAGGGGGTATACTCCACAATGCCATTGGATGAATCACGGAACGTATTCATCCAATGGCAAAACAGTCCTGTACCGTAGCATCCGCGTCATCTGACCACTACCGTATTGAGCGAGTCACTGGTACTTCCTGCTTTGGTGAGGGAGAGCGTTGTATGAATCTCTGTGTGTGGAGTAAAGATGGTCTAGAGAGTTCTTTCCTCTTGTTCCACGTGACATGCTTTTTTTTAATGAGGAATCATTTGGGTTCCTGGATCTTTTCACAGCATTACAAGGGTGCGTTGAGACAGATTTATCAATGAGCCAAGCGCAGCTCAGTTAAACCCTACCATCGTGTCACTGAGTTGTCATAATGCCTCAGCATATGTACATTATCCCAGGGGGCGTTGGAAAACACAATGTAAGTCACCTAATTTATGTCCCTCTAACTGCCCTGAATGCCTCTGCTGATTCCACAGCTATTGTATGCAGTAATGATGTGCCTATGAACTAGAGGTCGACCAATTATGATTTTTCAATGCCGATTATTGGAGGACCAAAAAAGCCGATACCGATTAATCGGAATAATGACAATTACAACAATAGTGAATGAACACTTATTTTAACTTAATATAATACATCAATAAAATCAATTTAGCCTCAAATAAATAATGAAACATGTTCAATTTGGTTTAAATAATGCAAAAACAAAGTGTTGGAGAAGAAAGTAAAAGTGCAATATGTGCCATGTAAGAAAGCTAACGTTTAAGTTCCTTGCTCAGAACATGAGAACATATGAAAGCTGGTGGTTCCTTTTAACATGAGTCTTCAATATTCCCAGGTAAGAAGTTTTAGGTTGTAGTTATTATAGGAGTTATAGGACTATTTCTCTCTATGATTTGTATTTCATATACCTTTGACTATTGGATGTTCTTATAGGCACTTTAGTATTGCCAGTGTAACAGTATAGCTTCAGTCCCGCTCCTACCTGGGCTCGAACCAGGAACACATCGACAACAGCCACCCTCGAAGCAGCGTTACCCATGCAGAGCAAGGGGAACAACCACTCCAAGTCTCAGAGCGAGTGATGTTTGAAACGCTATTAGCGCGCGCTAACTAGCTAGCCATTTCACATCGGTTACACCAGCCTAATCTCGGGAGTTGATAGGCTTGAAGTCATAAACAGCGCAATGCTTGAAGCATTGCGAAGAGCTGCTGGCAAAACGCACAAACTGCTGTTTGAATGAATGCTTACGAGCTTGCTGGTGCCTACCATCGCTCAGTAAGACCGCTCTATCAAATCATAGACTTAATTATAACATAATAACACACAGAAATACGAGCCTTGGGTCATTAATATGGTCGAATCCGGAAACGATCATCTCGAAAACAAAACGTTTATTCTTTCAGTGAAATATGGAACCGTTCCGTATTTTATCTAACGGGTGGCATCCATCAGTCTAAATATTCCTGTTACATTGCACAACCTTCAATGTTATGTCATAATTACGTAAAATTCTGGCAAATTAGTTCGCAATGAGCTAGGCGGCCCAAACTGTTACATATACCCTGACTCTGCGTGCAATGAACGCAAGAGAAGTGACACAATTTCACCTGGTTAATATTGCCTGCTAACCTGGATTTCTTTTAGCTAAATATGCAGGTTTAAAATATATACTTCTGTGTTTTGATTTTAAGAAAGGCATTGATGTTTATGGTTAGGTACACGTTGGAGCATAGATACGCACCGCATCGATTATATGCAACGCAGGACACGCTAGATAAACTAGTAATATCATCAACCATGTGTAAACTAGTGATTATGATTGATTGATTGATTGTTTTTTATAAGATAAGTTTAATGCTAGCTAGCAACTTACCTTGGCTTCTTACTGCATTCGCGTAACAGGCAGGCTCCTCGTGAGACAGGTGGTTAGAGCGTTGGACTAGTTAACCGTAAGGTTGCAAGATTGAATCCCTGAGCTGACAAGGTAAAAATCTGTCGTTCTGCCCCTGAACAGGCAGTTAACCCACTGTTCTCCTAGGCCGTCATTGAAAATAAGAATGTGTTCTTAACTGACTTGCCTAGTTAAATAAAGGTGTAAAAAAAAACTTCCCCCAGCCATAAGAAGTCGGCCACTACTAGCAGACACCCCATGCATACCCCACAAGACATGCCACCAGAGGTCTCTTCACAGTCCCCAAGTCCAGAACAGACTATGGGAGGTGCACAGTACTACATAGAGCCATGACTACATGGAACTCTATTCCGCATCAGGTAACTGATGCAGCAGTAGAATCAGATTTGAAAAAACAGGTAAAATACACCTTATGGAACAGTGGGGACTGTGAAGAGACACACACACAGATACATGGATTTTGTATTGTAGATATGTGATAGTAATGTGTTGTGAAGATTGTTATGAAATGTAATGTCGTGTAATATTTTAAATTGGATAAAACTATGTTAATGTTAATTAACCTCCGAGTACCACTCTTCATATTTCAAGCATGGCTGCATCATGGAATGGGTATGCTTGTCATCGGCAAGGACTAAGGAGCTTTTTAGGATAAAAATAAACTGAACAGTTAAGCACAGGCAAAAATCCCGGAGGAAAACCTGGTTCAGTTTGCTTTCCAACAGACACTGGGAAACCAATGCACCATTCAGCAGGACAATAACTGAAAACACAACGGCAAACGTACACTGGAGTTGCTTACCAAGACGGCACTGAATGTTCCTGAGTGACCAAGTTACAGTTTTGCCTTAAGTCGGCTTGACTTGAAAATGGCGGTCTAGCAATAATCAACAGCTTGAAGAATTCAAAAAAAAGTAATGTGCATATATTGTACAATCCAGGCGTGCAAAGCTCTTAGACTTACCCAGCAAGTTGTAATCACTACCAAAAGGTGACTGTAACATGTATTGACTCAGGGGTGTGAATACTTATGTAAATGTGATATCTGTTTTTTTACTGTCATTATGAGATATTGTGTGTAGATGGATGAGAAAATAAATCCATTGAATCCATGTTGAATTCAGGCCCTGTGTGGGTCTATAACAAGGCGAAGCACAGGAAAGAAGAAAGGACTTTGTTGCTTCTTTCTCTGAAACTTCAAAGTAGGCCGTCATTGTAAATAAGAATTTGTTCTTAAGTGAATTAAAGGTTAAATAAAACAAATTAAAAAAAAATGTAAACGTGTTCCAATCACCTTCCTTCCCAACCAGGAAACAAACCAGATCATTTCCAATTCAAATGACTCCTTGAACTCCGGTTGACAGCGCGGTTAGTTCCTCCTACCCTGATATCAGGGCACTTCCATATAAAGATGAGCACCTCCATGTAAAGATGAGCACCTCCATGTAAAGATGGGCACCTCCATGTAAAGATGAGCAGGATTTCACATTCTCCTCGTTCTCCCTCTCGTTCCAAATCACCCTGAGACGCCATCGGGTCAAACACACAGAATACCAGTACCACACCACAAAGCAGTTACATTTTACCAGACATCGGGTCAAACACACAGAATACCAGTACCACACCACAAAGCAGTTACATTTTACCAGACATCGGGTCAAACACACAGAATACCAGTACCACACCACAAAGCCGTTAAATTTTACCAGACATCGGGTCAAACACACAGAATACCAGTACCACACCACAAAGCCGTTAAATTTTACCAGACATCGGGTCAAACACACAGAATACCAGTACCACACCACAAAGCAGTTACATTTTACCAGACCAGCTTCGAAAAACGGTGTTTTCCAAAAGCCAGCGGGACAAATCTCTCCTATCGGTATGTTATACCTATGCTAGATAATAAAGGACCATATCTATCTTACCATGTACACTATATGAGCATATTTACTATTAGCTACACTGACCCTACTACACGTAGATGGTGTGATTGTGGCAGGAAACCAGATACCTGCTGAAGCTGTTTGCATGATGGGGTTGAAAATCAAATCAGCCTCTATTTAAATAGACAAGATTTTACCTCAGGTGGAAGAGTCTTTCAGTCTCAGCTCTGGTTGTTCTTAAATGGAGTATATATATATATATACACACACACACACACACACACACACACACACACAGAAATATATATAAACTCAGCAAAAAAACAACAACAAAAAAAAACAACGTCCTCTCTGTCAACTGTGTTTATTTTCAGCAAACTTAACATGTGTAAATATTTGTATGAACATAAGATTCAACAACTGAGACATAAACTGAACAAGTTCCACAGACATGTGACTAACAGAAATGGAATAATGTGTCCCTGAACAACAGCCAGTCAGTTGTGTTGTGATAAGGTAGGGGGTGGTATAGAGAAGATCGCAGTATTTGGTAAAAGACCAAGTCCTTATTATGGCAAGAACAGCTCAAATAAGCAAAGAGAAACGACAGTCCATCATTACTTTAAGACATGAAGGTCAGTCAATACGGAATATTTCAAGAAGTTTTACAGTTTCTTCAAGTGCAGTTGCAAAAACCATCAAGAGCTTTAATGAAGCTGGCTCTCATTAGGGCCGCCACAGGAAATGAAGACTCAGAATGACCTCTGTTGCAGAGGATAAGTTCATTATAATTAACTGCACCTCAGATTGCAGCCCAAATAAATGCTTCACAGAGTTCAAGTAACATACACATCTCAACATCAACTGTTCAGAGGAGACTGTGTGAATTAAGTCTTCATGGTCGAATTGCTGCAAAGAAACCACTACTAAAGGACATCAATAAGAAGAAGAGACTTGTTTGGGCCAAGAAACACGAGCAATGGGCATTAGACCGGTGGAAATCTATCCTTTGGTCTGATGAGTCCAAATTTGAGGTTTTTGGTTCCAACAGCCTTGTCTTTACAAGACGCAGAGAAGGTGAACGGATGATTTCCGCCTGTGTGGTTCCCACGATGAAGCATGGAGGAGGAGGTGTGATGGCGTGGGGGTGCTTTGATGGTGACACTGTCTGTGATTTATTTAGAATTCAAGGCACACTTAACCAGCATGGCTCCCACAGCATTCTGCAGCGATACGCCATCCCATCTGGTTTGCGCTTAGTGACACTATCATTTGTTTTTCAACAGGACAATGACCCAACACACCTCCAGGCTGTGTAAGGGCTATTTGACCAAGAAGGAGAGTGATGGAGTGCTGCATCAGATGACCTGGCCTCCACAATCACCCGACCTCAACCCAATTGAGATGGTTTGGGATGAGTTGGACCGCAGAGTGAAGGAAAAGCAGTCAACAAGTGCTCAGCATATGTGGGAACTCCTTCAAGAATATTGGAAAAGCATTCCAGGTGAAGCTGGTTGAGAGAATGCAAAGGCATGTGCAAAGCTTACATAAATGCAAAATACCATGGCATTTGGCATCATGCGGCAGGGACTGGGAGACTAATGATTATCGAGTCAACAATGAACGGAGAAAAGTACAGAGAGATCCATGATGAAAACCTGCTACAGAGCACTCAGGACTTCAGACTGGGGCGAAAGTTCACCTTCCAACAGGACAAGGACCCTAAGCACACAGCCAAGACAACGCAGAAGTGGCTTCGGGACAAGTCTCTGAATGTCCTTGAGTGGCCCAGCCAGAGCCCAGACTCTGCAGAGAAGAATAGGAGAAACTCATACCGAAGAAGACTCTATGCTGTAATCGCTGCCAAAGGTGCTTTAATAAAGTACTGAGTAAATGGTCTGAATACTTATGTAAATGTAATATTTTAGTTATATTAGCAAAAAAAAAAAAAAAAAAAATGTTTTTGCTTTGTCATTATGTGTCAATTGATGAGGATTAGATTTGAAAAAATATATAATTTTTAGACTAAGGCTGTAATGTAACAAAATGTGGACAAAGTCAAAGGATCTTCCTGGGTCTGAATACTTCCAGAATGCACTGTATAAGCTACATTGTACACACACATGCACACGCACACACACACACACACACACACACACACACACACACACACACACACACACACACACACAGTGAGTGCCCATCTGCTCCGTTGTGGTGACAGACCTTGTACTTTGGCCAGCATTTTATCTCAGTGTGTGTTTGTCACGATCCATCCCCATCTCTCTCTCCCACGCAGACACACACACACACACACACACACACACACACACACACACACACACACACACACACACACACACACACACACACACACACACACAATCTGTCACAGGGCACAGTGGTGGCACCAGTCCTTTTGAAGGACAGACTGGGACAAAGTTAGCATGTCATCTCAATCTAGTTAGATCTGTGCATCGCTTCCATAGTAATGTACATGTTGGACATAAAGCCCAACAGAACCGGTAAACTGTAGCATCTGTACCATCGCCCTAATGTTGGACATAAAGCCCAAGCAGAACCGGTAAACTGTAGCATCTGTACCATCGCCCTAATGTTGGACATAAAGCCCAAGCAGAACCGGTAAACTGTAGCATCTGTACCATCGCCCTAATGTTGGACATAAAGCCCAAGCAGAACCGGTAAACTGTAGCATCTTTCCATTGGTACCATCGCCCTAATGTTGGACATAAAGCCCAAACAGAACCGGTAAACTGTAGCATCTTTCCATAGGTACCATCGCCCTAATGTTGGACATAAAGCCCAAGCAGAACCGGTAATCTGTACCATCTGTACCATCGCCCTAATGTTGGACATAAAGCCAAGCAGAACCGGTAAACTGTAGCATCTTTCCATAGGTACCATCGCTCTAATGTTGGACATAAAGCCCAAGCAGAACCGGTAAACTGTAGCATCTTTCCATAGGTACCATCGCCCTAATGTTGGACATAAAGCCCAAGCAGAACCGGTAATCTGTAGCATCTTTCCATAGGTACCATCGCCCTAATGTTGGACATAAAGCCCAAGCAGAACCGGTAAACTGTAGCATCTTTCCATAGGTACCATCGCCCTAATGTTGGACATAAAGCCCAAGCAGAACCGGTAAACTGTAGCATCTTTCCATAGGTACCATCGCCCTAATGTTGGACATAAAGCCCAAGCAGAACCGGTAAACTGTAGCATCTTTCCATAGGTACCATCGCCCTAATGTTGGACATAAAGCCCAAGCAGAACCGGTAAACTGTAGCATCTTTCCATAGGTACCATCGCCCTAATGTTGGACATAAAGCCCAAGCAGAACCGGTAAACTGTAGCATCTTTCCATAGGTACCATCGCCCTAATGTTGGACATAAAGCCCAAGCAGAACCGGTAAACTGTAGCATCTTTCCATAGGTACCATCGCCCTAATGTTGGACATAAAGCCCAAACAGAACCGGTAAACTGTAGCATCTTTCCATAGGTACCATCGCCCTAATGTTGGACATAAAGCCCAAGCAGAACCGGTAAACTGTAGCATCTTTCCATAGGTACCATCGCCCTAATGTTGGACATAAAGCCCAAGCAGAACCGGTAAACTGTAGCATCTTTCCATAGGTACCATCGCCCTAATGTTGGACATAAAGCCCAAACAGAACCGGTAAACTGTAGCATCTTTCCATAGGTACCATCGCCCTAATGTTGGACATAAAGCCCAAGCAGAACCGGTAAACTGTAGCATCTGTACCATCGCCCTAATGTTGGACATAAAGCCCAAGCAGAACCGGTAAACTGTAGCATCTTTCCATTGGTACCATCGCCCTAATGTTGGACATAAAGCCCAAACAGAACCGGTAAACTGTAGCATCTTTCCATAGGTACCATCGCCCTAATGTTGGACATAAAGCCCAAGCAGAACCGGTAATCTGTACCATCTGTACCATCGCCCTAATGTTGGACATAAAGCCAAGCAGAACCGGTAAACTGTAGCATCTTTCCATAGGTACCATCGCTCTAATGTTGGACATAAAGCCCAAGCAGAACCGGTAAACTGTAGCATCTTTCCATAGGTACCATCGCCCTAATGTTGGACATAAAGCCCAAGCAGAACCGGTAATCTGTAGCATCTTTCCATAGGTACCATCGCCCTAATGTTGGACATAAAGCCCAAGCAGAACCGGTAAACTGTAGCATCTTTCCATAGGTACCATCGCCCTAATGTTGGACATAAAGCCCAAGCAGAACCGGTAAACTGTAGCATCTTTCCATAGGTACCATCGCCCTAATGTTGGACATAAAGCCCAAGCAGAACCGGTAAACTGTAGCATCTTTCCATAGGTACCATCGCCCTAATGTTGGACATAAAGCCCAAGCAGAACCGGTAAACTGTAGCATCTTTCCATAGGTACCATCGCCCTAATGTTGGACATAAAGCCCAAGCAGAACCGGTAAACTGTAGCATCTTTCCATAGGTACCATCGCCCTAATGTTGGACATAAAGCCCAAGCAGAACCGGTAAACTGTAGCATCTTTCCATAGGTACCATCGCCCTAATGTTGGACATAAAGCCCAAACAGAACCGGTAAACTGTAGCATCTTTCCATAGGTACCATCGCCCTAATGTTGGACATAAAGCCCAAGCAGAACCGGTAAACTGTAGCATCTTTCCATAGGTACCATCGCCCTAATGTTGGACATAAAGCCCAAGCAGAACCGGTAAACTGTAGCATCTTTCCATAGGTACCATCGCCCTAATGTTGGACATAAAGCCCAAACAGAACCGGTAAACTGTAGCATCTTTCCATAGGTACCATCGCCCTAATGTTGGACATAAAGCCCAAGCAGAACCGGTAAACTGTAGCATCTGTACCATCGCCCTAATGTTGGACATAAAGCCCAAGCAGAACCGGTAAACTGTAGCATCTTTCCATTGGTACCATCGCCCTAATGTTGGACATAAAGCCCAAACAGAACCGGTAAACTGTAGCATCTTTCCATAGGTACCATCGCCCTAATGTTGGACATAAAGCCCAAGCAGAACCGGTAATCTGTACCATCTGTACCATCGCCCTAATGTTGGACATAAAGCCAAGCAGAACCGGTAAACTGTAGCATCTTTCCATAGGTACCATCGCTCTAATGTTGGACATAAAGCCCAAGCAGAACCGGTAAACTGTAGCATCTTTCCATAGGTACCATCGCCCTAATGTTGGACATAAAGCCCAAGCAGAACCGGTAATCTGTAGCATCTTTCCATAGGTACCATCGCCCTAATGTTGGACATAAAGCCCAAGCAGAACCGGTAAACTGTAGCATCTTTCCATAGGTACCATCGCCCTAATGTTGGACATAAAGCCCAAGCAGAACCGGTAAACTGTAGCATCTTTCCATAGGTACCATCGCCCTAATGTTGGACATAAAGCCCAAGCAGAACCGGTAAACTGTAGCATCTTTCCATAGGTACCATCGCCCTAATGTTGGACATAAAGCCCAAGCAGAACCGGTAAACTGTAGCATCTTTCCATAGGTACCATCGCCCTAATGTTGGACATAAAGCCCAAGCAGAACCGGTAAACTGTAGCATCTTTCCATAGGTACCATCGCCCTAATGTTGGACATAAAGCCCAAGCAGAACCGGTAAACTGTAGCATCTTTCCATAGGTACCATCGCCCTAATGTTGGACATAAAGCCCAAACAGAACCGGTAAACTGTAGCATCTTTCCATAGGTACCATCGCCCTAATGTTGGACATAAAGCCCAAGCAGAACCGGTAAACTGTAGCATCTTTCCATAGGTACCATCGCCCTAATGTTGGACATAAAGCCCAAGCAGAACCGGTAAACTGTAGCATCTTTCCATAGGTACCATCGCCCTAATGTTGGACATAAAGCCCAAACAGAACCGGTAAACTGTAGCATCTTTCCATAGGTACCATCGCCCTAATGTTGGACATAAAGCCCAAGCAGAACCGGTAAACTGTAGCATCTTTCCATAGGTACCATCGCCCTAATGTTGGACATAAAGCCCAAGCAGAACCGGTAAACTGTAGCATCTTTCCATATGTACCATCGCCCTAATGTTGGACATAAAGCCCAAACAGAACCGGTAAACTGTAGCATCTTTCCATAGGTACCATCGCCCTAATGTTGGACATAAAGCCCAAGCAGAACCGGTAAACTGTAGCATCTTTCCATAGGTACCATCGCCCTAATGTTGGACATAAAGCCCAAGCAGAACCGGTAAACTGTAGCATCTTTCCATAGGTACCATCGCCCTAATGTTAGACATACAGCCCAAACAGAACCGGTAAACTGTAGCATCTTTCCATAGGTACCATCGCCCTAATGTTGGACATAAAGCCCAAGCAGAACCGGTAAACTGTAGCATCTTTCCATAGGTACCATCGCCCTAATGTTAGACATAAAGCCCAAGCAGAACCGGTAAACTGTAGCATCTTTCCATAGGTACCATCGCCCTAATGTTAGACATAAAGCCCAAGCAGAACCGGTAAACTGTAGCATCTTTCCATAGGTACCATCGCCCTAATGTTAGACATAAAGCCCAAGCAGAACCGGTAAACTGTAGCATCTTTCCATAGGTACCATCGCCCTAATGTTAGACATAAAGCCCAAGCAGAACCGGTAAACTGTAGCATCTTTCCATAGGTACCATCGCCCTAATGTTGGACATAAAGCCCAAACAGAACCGGTAAACTGTAGCATCTTTCCATAGGTACCATCGCCCTAATGTTGGACATAAAGCCCAAGCAGAACCAGTAAACTGTAGCATCTTTCCATAGGTACCATCGCCCTAATGTTGGACATAAAGCCCAAGCAGAACCGGTAAACTGTAGCATCTTTCCATCTGTACCAGTGTGACCCTAATCTCTCGTGGATACCACACCATTATATCTTTGGCAGCATCTGTCACGACTGACTGGAATACGTGAGATACCGCAGCAGCGTTAGGTCCGGTGTTTTGGGGGTTTGCAATGGTTATTTGGACGTATCACAAAGCCTCGCTTCAACTGGGGGGGGGGGGGGGGGGGAGTTTTCCTTTAGAGTGGGCGGAGACTCCATTTCTAACACGTACGGTCATGTATCTGACCCAATTGAAGATTCGAGTTGTGGGTTAACAGAGATGACTATCACCCTGATCCTCTCCCAGCCCAAACCTAGATAAGAGACACTACTGAGGACAAGAGGATAGGTTGAGAAACACATGCTGACATCAGACAGGTTTAATCCACGTGTCAAATCTGTTATGTAGTGTGGTGTGGTAGTATAGTGTGGTAGTATAGTGTGGTAGTATAGTGTGGTAGTATAGGGTGGTAGTATAGGGTGGTAGTGCGGTAGTGTAGTGTGGTAGCATAGTGTGGAAGCATAGTGTGGTAGTATAGTGTGGTAGTATAGTGTGGTAGTATAGGGTGGTAGTATAGGGTGGTAGTGTGGTAGTGCAGTGTGGTAGTATAGTGTGGTAGTATAGTGTGGTAGTGTGGTGTGGTAGTGTAGTGTGGTAGCATAGTGTGGTAGCATAGTGTGGTAGTATAGTGTGGTAGTGTGGTAGTATAGTGTGGTAGTGTAGTGTGGTAGTATAGTGTGGTAGTGTGGTAGTATAGTGTGGTAGTGTGGTAGTGTAGTGTGGTAGTGTGGTAGTATAGTGTGGTAGCATAGTGTGGTAGTGTAGTGTGGTAGTGTGGTGTGGTAGTGTAGTGTGGTAGTGTGGTGTGGTAGTATAGTGTGGTAGTGTAGTGTGGTAGTGCAGTGTGGAAGTATAGTGTGGTAGCATAGTGTGGTAGTGTAGTGTGGTAGTGTGGTGTGGTAGTATAGTGTGGTAGTGTAGTGTGGTAGTATAGTGTGGTAGTGTAGTGTGGTAGTATAGTGTGGTAGTATAGTGTGGTAGTATAGTGTGGTAGTGTGGTGTGGTAGTATAGTGTGGTAGTGTGGTGTGGTAGTGTAGTGTGGAAGTATAGTGTGGTAGTGTGGTAGTGTAGTGTGGTAGTATAGTGTGGTAGTGTGGTAGTGTAGTGTGGTAGTATAGTGTGGTAGTGTGGTAGCATAGTGTGGTAGCATAGTGTGGTAGTGTAGTGTGGTAGTGTGGTGTGGTAGTATAGTGTGGTAGTGTAGTGTGGTAGTGTAGTGTGGTAGCATAGTGTGGTAGCATAGTGTGGTAGTGTAGTGTGGTAGTATAGTGTGGTAGTATAGTGTGGTAGTGTAGTGTGGTAGTGTAGTGTGGTAGCATAGTGTGGTAGCATAGTGTGGTAGTGTGGTAGTGTAGTGTGGTAGTATATTGTGGTAGCATAGTGTGGTAGTGTGGTGTGGTAGTATAGTGTGGTAGTATAGTGTGGTAGTGTAGTGTGGTAGTGTAGTGGGGTAGTATAGTGTGGTAGTGTGGTGTGGTAGTATAGTGTGGTAGTATAGTGTGGTAGTGTGGTGTGGTAGTATAGTGTGGTAGTATAGTGTGGTAGTGTAGTGTGGTAGCATAGTGTGGTAGCATAGTGTGGTAGTGTAGTGTGGTAGTATAGTGTGGTAGTATAGTGTGGTAGTGTAGTGTGGTAGTGTAGTGTGGTAGCATAGTGTGGTAGCATAGTGTGGTAGTGTGGTAGTGTAGTGTGGTAGTATATTGTGGTAGCATAGTGTGGTAGTGTGGTGTGGTAGTATAGTGTGGTAGTATAGTGTGGTAGTGTAGTGTGGTAGTGTAGTGTGGTAGTATAGTGTGGTAGTATAGTGTGGTAGCATAGTGTGGTAGTGTAGTGTGGTAGTATAGTGTGGTAGTATAGTGTGGTAGCATAGTGTGGTAGTATAGTGTGGTAGTGTAGTGTGGTAGTATAGTGTGGTAGTGTAGTGTGGTAGTATAGTGTGGTAGCATAGTGTGGTAGCATAGTGCGGTAGCATAGTGTGGTAGTGTAGTGTGGTAGCATAGTGTGGTAGCATAGTGTGGTAGTATAGTGTGGTAGTATAGTGTGGTAGTGTAGTGTGGTAGTGTAGTGTGGTAGTGTAGTGTGGTAGTATAGTGTGGTAGTGTAGTGTGGTAGTGTATTGTGGTAGCACAGTGTGGTAGTATAGTGTGGTAGCATAGTGTGGTAGTGTGGTGTGGTAGCATAGTGTGGTAGCGTAGTGTGGTAGTATAGTGTGGTAGCGTAGTGTGGTAGTATAGTGTGGTAGTATAGTGTGGTAGTGTAGTGTGGTAGTGTGGTGTGGTAGTATAGTGTGGTAGTATAGTGTGGTAGCATAGTGTGGTAGTGTAGTGTGGTAGCGTAGTGTGGTAGCGTAGTGTGGTAGTATAGTGTGGTAGTATAGTGTGGTAGCATAGTGTGGTAGCATAGTGTGGTAGCATAGTGTGGTAGCATAGTGTGGTAGCATAGTGTGGTAGCGTAGTGTGGTAGCATAGTGTGGTAGCATAGTGTGGTAGCATAGTGTGGTAGTATAGTGTGGTAGTATAGTGTGGTAGTATAGTGTGGCTGTGCGGTGTGGTAGTATAGTGTGGTAGTGTAGTGTGGTAGTGTGGTAGTGTGGTAGTATAGTGTGGTAGTGTAGTGTGGTAGCATAGTGTGGTAGTGTAGTGTGGTAGCATAGTGTGGTAGCATAGTGTGGTAGTATAGTGGGGTAGTATAGTGGGGTAGTGTAGTGTGGTAGTGTAGTGTGGTAGTGTGGTGTGGTAGCATAGTGTGGTAGTATAGTGTGGTGTGGTAGTGTAGTGTGGTAGTATAGTGTGGTGTGGTAGTGTCGTGTGATAGTATAGTGTGGTAGTATAGTGTGGTAGTGTAGTGTGGTAGTGTAGTGTGGTAGCATAGTGTGGTAGTGTGGTGTGGTAGTATAGTGTGGTAGTGTGGTGTGGTAGCATAGTGTGGTAGTGTGGTGTGGTAGTATAGTGTGGTAGTGTAGTGTGGTAGTGTAGTGTGGTAGCATAGTGTGGTAGTGTGGTGTGGTAGTATAGTGTGGTAGTGTGGTGTGGTAGTATAGTGTGGTAGCATAGTGTGGTAGTGTGGTGTGGTAGTGTGGTGTGGTAGCATAGTGTGGTAGTATAGTGTGGTAGTGTGGTGTGGTAGCATAGTGTGGCAGTGTAGTGTGGTAGCATAGTGTGGTAGTGTAGTGTGGTAGTATAGTGTGGTAGTATAGTGTGGTAGTGTGGTGTGGTAGTGTAGTGTGGTAGTGTAGTGTGGTAATATAGTGTGGTAGTATAGTGTGGTAGTGCAGTGTGATAGTGCAGTGTGGTAGTATAGTGTGGTAGTATAGTGTGGTAGTATAGTGTGGTAGCATAGTGTGGTAGCATAGTGTGGTAGTGTGGTGTGGTAGCATAGTGTGGTAGTGTGGTGTGGTAGCATAGTGTGGTAGTGTGGTGTGGTAGCATAGTGTGGTAGTATGGTGTGGTAGTATAGTGTGGTAGTATAGTGTGGTAGCATAGTGTGGTAGTGTGGTGTGGTAGCATAGTGTGGTAGTATAGTGTGGTGGTATAGTGTGGTAGTATAGTGTGGTAGTAGAGTGTGGTAGCGTAGTGTGGTAGTGTAGTGTGGTAGTATAGTGTGGTAGTATAGTGTGGTAGTATAGTGTGGTAGTATAGTTTGGTAGTATAGTGTGGTAGTGTGGTAGTATAGTGTGGTAGTGTAGTGTGGTAGTATAGCGTGGTAGTGTGGTGTGGTAGCATAGTGTGGTAGTATAGTGTGGTGGTATAGTGTGGTGTGGTAGCATAGTGTGGTAGTATAGTGTGGTAGCATAGTGTGGTAGTATAGTGTGGTAGTGTAGTGTGGTAGTGTAGTGTGGTAGTGTAGTGTGGTAGTGTGGTGTGGTAGCATATTGTGGTAGTATAGTGTGGTAGTGTGGTGTGGTAGTATAGTGTGGTAGTGTGGTGTGGTAGTGTGGTGTGGTAGTGTAGTGGGGTAGTATAGTGTGGTAGTGTGGTGTGGAAGCATATTGTGGTAGTATAGTGTGGTAGTGTAGTGGGGTAGTGTGGTGTGGTAGTGTAGTGGGGTAGTATAGTGTGTTAGTGTGGTGTGGTAGCATAGTGTGGTAGCATAGTGTGGTAGTATAGTGTGTTAGTGTGGTGTGGTAGCATAGTGTGGTAGCATAGTGTGGTAGTATAGTGTGGTAGTGTAGTGTGGTAGCATAGTGTCGTAGTATAGTGTGATAGTGTGGTAGCATATTGTGGCAGTATAGTGTGGTAGTATGGTGTGGTAGTATAGTGTGGTAGTGTAGTGTGGTAGTGTGGTGTGGTAGTATAGTGTGATAGTATAGTGTGGTAGTATAGTGTGGTAGTATAGTGTGGTAGTGTGGTGTGGTAGTATAGTGTGGTAGCATATTGTGGTAGTATAGTGTGGTAGTATAGTGTGGTAGTGTGGTGTGGTAGTGTGGTGTGGTAGCATAGTGTGGTAGTGTAGTGTGGTAGCATAGTGTGGTAGCATATTGTGGTAGTATAGTGTGGTAGTATAGTGTGGTAGCATAGTGTGGTAGTGTGGTGTGGTAGCATAGTGTGGTAGTGTGGTGTGGTAGTATAGTGTGGTAGCATAGTGTGGTAGCATGGTGTGGTAGCATAGTGTGGTAGTGTGGTGTGGTAGTATAGTGTGGTAGTATAGTGCGGTAGTATAGTGTGGTAGTGTAGTGTGGAGGTATAGTGTGGTAGTGTGGTCTGGTAGTATAGTGCGGTAGTGTAGTGTGGTAGTGTAGTGTGGTAGTATAGTGTGGTAGTATAGTGTGGTGTGGTAGTATAGTGTGGTAGCATAGTGTGGTAGTATGGTGTGGTAGTGTGGTGTGGTAGTATAGCGTGGTAGTATAGCGTGGTAGTGTAGTGTGGTAGTGTAGTGTGGTAGTATAGTGTGGTAGTGTAGTGTGGTAGTGTAGTGTGGTAGTATAGTGTGGTAGTATAGTGTGGTAGTATAGTGTGGTAGTATAGTGTGGTAGTATAGTGTGGTAGTATCGTGTGGTAGTGTAGTGTGGTAGTATAGTGTGGTAGTGTAGTGTGGTAGTATGGTGTGGTAGTGTGGTGTGGTAGTATTGTGTGGTAGTGTGGTGTGGCAGTATAGTGTGGTAGTATAGTGTGGTAGTGTAGTGTGGTAGTGTAGTGTGGTAGTGTAGTGTGGTAGTGTAGTGTGGTAGTGTAGTGTGGTAGTATAGTGTGGTAGTATAGTGTGGTAGTGTAGTGTGGTAGTGTAGTGTGGTAGTATAGTGTGGTAGTATAGTGTGGTAGTATCGTGTGGTAGTATAGTGTGGTAGCATAGTGTGGTAGTATAGTGCAGTAGTATAGTGTGGTAGTATAGTGTGGTAGCGTGGTGTGGTAGTATAGTGTGGTAGAATAGTGTGGTAGTGTGGTGTGGTAGTATAGTGTGGTGGTGTGGTAGTATAGTGTGGTAGTGTGGTGTGGTAGTATAGTGTGGTGGTGTGGTAGTATAGTGCGGTAGTAAAGTGCGGTAGTGTGGTGTGGTAGCATAGTGTGGTAGTGTGGTAGTGTAGTGTGGTAGTATAGTGTGGTAGTATAGTGTGGTAGTGTGGTAGTATAGTGTGGTAGTGTAGTAGCATAGTGTGGTAGTGTGGTAGTGTAGTGTGGTAGTGTAGTGTGGTAGTATAGTGTGGTAGTATAGTGTGGTAGTGTAGTGTGGTAGTGTAGTGTGGTAGTGTAGTGTGGTAGTATAGTGTGGTAGCGTAGTGTGGTAGTGTGGTGTGGTAGTGTGGTGTGGTAGTATAGTGTGGTAGTATAGTGTGGTAGTGTAGTGTGGTAGTGTAGTGTGGTAGTGTGGTGTGGTATCATATTGTGGTAGTATAGTGTGGTAGTATAGTGTGGTAGTGTGGTGTGGTAGTATAGTGTGGTAGTGTGGTGTGGTAGTGTGGTGTGGTAGTGGGGTAGTATAGTGTGGTAGTGTGGTGTGGAAGCATATTGTGGTAGTATAGTGTGGTAGTATAGTGTGGTAGTGTAGTGGGGTAGTGTGGTGTGGTAGTGTAGTATAGTGTGTTAGTGTGGTGTGGTAGCATAGTGTGGTAGCATAGTGTGGTAGTATAGTGTGGTAGTGTAGTGTGGTAGCATAGTGTGGTAGTATAGTGTGATAGTGTGGTAGCATAGTGTGGCAGTATAGTGTGGTAGTATGGTGTGGTAGTATAGTGTGGTAGTGTGGTGTGGTAGTATAGTGTGGTAGTATAGTGTGGTAGTATAGTGTGATAGTATAGTGTGGTAGTATTGTGTGGTAGTATAGTGTGGTAGTATAGTGTGGTAGTGTGGTGTGGTAGTATAGTGTGGTAGTATAGTGTGGTAGCATATTGTGGTAGTATAGTGTGGTAGTATAGTGTGGTAGTGTGGTGTGGTAGTGTGGTGTGGTAGCATAGTGTGGTAGTGTAGTGTGGTAGCATAGTGTGGTAGCATAGTGTGGTAGTGTGGTGTGGTAGCATATTGTGGTAGTATAGTGTGGTAGTATAGTGTGGTAGCATAGTGTGGTAGTGTGGTGTGGTAGCATAGTGTGGTGTGGTAGTATAGTGTGGTAGTATAGTGTGGTAGCATAGTGTGGTAGTGTGGTAGTATAGTGTGGTAGTATAGTGCGGTAGTATAGTGTGGTAGTATAGTGTGGTATTGTAGTGTGGAGGTATAGTGTGGTAGTGTGGTCTGGTAGTATAGTGCGGTAGTGTAGTGTGGTAGTGTGGTAGTGTAGTGTGGTAGTATAGTGTGGTGTGGTAGTATAGTGTGGTAGTGTAGTGTGGTAGTATAGTGTGGTAGTATAGTGTGGTAGTATAGTGTGGTAGTGTAGTGTGGTAGTGTAGTGTGGTAGTATAGTGTGGTAGTATCGTGTGGTAGTGTAGTGTGGTAGTATAGTGTGGTAGTGTAGTGTGGTAGTATAGTGTGGTAGTGTGGTGTGGTAGTATTGTGTGGTAGTGTAGTGTGGTAGTATAGTGTGGTAGTGTAGTGTGGTAGTGTAGTGTGGTAGTGTAGTGTGGTAGTGTAGTGTGGTAGTGTAGTGTGGTAGTGTAGTGTGGTAGTATAGTGTGGTAGTGTAGTGTGGTAGTGTAGTGTGGTAGTATAGTGTGGTAGTATCGTGTGGTAGTATCGTGTGGTAGCATAGTGTGGTAGTATAGTGCAGTAGTATAGTGTGGTAGTATAGTGTGGTAGCGTGGTGTGTTAGTATAGTGTGGTAGAATAGTGTGGTAGTGTGGTGTGGTAGTATAGTGTGGTAGTATAGTGTGGTGGTGTGGTAGTATAGTGTGGTAGTGTGGTGTGGTAGTATAGTGTGGTAGTATAGTGTGGTGGTGTGGTAGTATAGTGCGGTAGTAAAGTGCGGTAGTGTGGTGTGGTAGCATAGTGTGGTAGCATAGTGTGGTAGCATAGTGTGGTAGTGTAGTGTGGTAGTGTAGTGTGGTAGTATAGTGTGGTAGTATAGTGTGGTAGTGTAGTAGCATAGTGTGGTAGTGTAGTGTGGTAGTGTAGTGTGGTAGTATAGTGTGGTAGTATAGTGTGGTAGTGTAGTGTGGTAGTGTAGTGTGGTAGTATAGTGTGGTAGTGTAGTGTGGTAGTATAGTGTGGTAGCGTAGTGTGGTAGTGTGGTGTGGTAGTATAGTGTGGTAGTGTAGTGTGGTAGTATAGTGTGGTAGTATAGTGTGGTAGTATAGTGTGGTAGTGTGGTGTGGTAGTATAGTGTGGTAGTATAGTGTGGTAGTGTGGTGTGGTAGTATAGTGTGGTAGTATAGTGTGGTAGTATCGTGTGGTAGTGTAGTGTGGTAGTATAGTGTGGTAGTGTAGTGTGGTAGTATAGTGTGGTAGTGTGGTGTGGTAGTATTGTGTGGTAGTGTAGTGTGGTAGTATAGTGTGGTAGTGTAGTGTGGTAGTGTAGTGTGGTAGTGTAGTGTGGTAGTGTGGTGTGGTAGTGTAGTGTGGTAGTGTAGTGTGGTAGTATAGTGTGGTAGTGTAGTGTGGTAGTGTAGTGTGGTAGTATAGTGTGGTAGTATCGTGTGGTAGTATCGTGTGGTAGCATAGTGTGGTAGTATAGTGCAGTAGTATAGTGTGGTAGTATAGTGTGGTAGCGTGGTGTGTTAGTATAGTGTGGTAGAATAGTGTGGTAGTGTGGTGTGGTAGTACAGGGTGGTAGTATAGTGTGGTAGTATAGTGTGGTGGTGTGGTAGTATAGTGTGGTAGTGTGGTGTGGTAGTATAGTGTGGTAGTATAGTGTGGTGGTGTGGTAGTATAGTGCGGTAGTAAAGTGCGGTAGTGTGGTGTGGTAGCATAGTGTGGTAGCATAGTGTGGTAGCATAGTGTGGTAGTGTAGTGTGGTAGTATAGTGTGGTAGTATAGTGTGGTAGTATAGTGTGGTAGTGTAGTGTGGTAGTGTAGTGTGGTAGTATAGTGTGGTAGTATAGTGTGGTAGTGTAGTGTGGTAGTGTAGTGTGGTAGTATAGTGTGGTAGTGTAGTGTGGTAGTATAGTGTGGTAGCGTAGTGTGGTAGTGTGGTGTGGTAGTGTGGTGTGGTAGTATAGTGTGGTAGTGTAGTGTGGTAGTATAGTGTGGTAGTATAGTGTGGTAGTATAGTGTGGTAGTGTGGTGTGGTAGTATAGTGTGGTAGTATAGTGTGGTAGTATAGTGTGGTAGTGTGGTGTGGTAGTATAGTGTGATAGTATAGTGTGGTAGTATAGTGTGGTAGTATAGTGTGGTAGCATAGTGTGGTAGTATAGTGTGGTAGTATAGTGTGGTAGTATAGTGTGGTAGCGTAGTGTGGTAGTATAGTGTGGTAGTATGGTGTGGTAGTGTGGTAGTGTAGTGTGGTAGTGTGGTGTGGCAGTATAGTGTGGTAGTATAGTGTGGTAGTATAGTGTGGTAGTATAGTGTGGTAGTGTAGTGTGGTAGCATAGTGTGGTAGCATAGTGTGGTAGCATAGTGTGGTAGCATAATGTGGTAGTATAGTGTGGTAGCGTAGTGCGGTAGTGTAGTGTGGTAGCATAGTGTGGTAGTGTAGTGTGGTAGTATAGTGTGGTAGTATAGTGTGGTAGCATAGTGTGGTAGCGTAGTGTGGTAGCGTAGTGTGGTAGCATAGTGTGGTAGCATAGTGTGGTAGCATAGTGTGGTAGTATAGTGTGGTAGTATAGTGTGGTAGCGTAGTGTGGTAGTGTAGTGTGGTAGCGTAGTGTGGTAGCGTAGTGTGGTAGCGTAGTGTGGTAGTATAGTGTGGTAGCATAGTGTGGTAGCATAGTGTGGTAGCATAGTGTGGTAGCATAGTGTGGTAGCATAGTGTGGTAGCGTAGTGTGGTAGCATAGTGTGGTAGCATAGTGTGGTAGCATAGTGTGGTAGTATAGTGTGGTAGTATAGTGTGGTAGTATAGTGTGGTAGTATAGTGTGGTAGTATAGTGTGGTAGTATAGTGTGGCCGTGCGGTGTGGTAGTATAGTGTGGTAGTATAGTGTGGTGGTGTGGTAGTATAGTGTGGTAGTATAGTGTGGTGTGGTAGTATAGTGTGGTGGTGTAGTGTGGTAGTATAGTGTGGTAGTATAGTGTGGTAGTATAGTGTGGTAGTGTAGTGTGATAGGGTGGTAGTATAGTGTGGTAGTATAGTGTGGTAGTATAGTGTGGTAGTATGGTGTGGTAGTATAGTGCGGTAGTATAATGTGGTAGTTTGGTAGTATAGTGTGGTAGTATAGTGTGGTAGTATAGTGTGGTCGTGTAGTGTGGTAGTGTGGTAGTATAGTGGGGTAGTATAGTGGGGTAGTATAGTGTGGTAGTATAGTGTGGTAGTGTAGTGTGGTAGCGTAGTGTGGTAGCGTAGTGTGGTAGTGTGGTGTGGTAGTGTGGTAGTATGGTGTGGTAGTATAGTATGGTAGTATAATGTGGTAGTATAGTGTGGTGTGGTAGTATAGTGTGGTAGTGTGGTGTGGTAGTATAGTGTGGTAGTATAGTGTGGTAGTATAGTGTGGTAGTATAGTGTGGTAGTGTGGTGTGGTAGTATAGTGTGGTAGTGTGGTGTGGTAGCATAGTGTGGTAGTATAGTGTGGTAGTATAGTGTGGTAGCATAGTGTGGTAGTATAGTGTGGTAGCGTGGTGTGGTAGTATAGTGTGGTAGTGTGGTGTGGTAGTGTAGTGTGGTAGTATAGTGTGGTAGTGTGGTGTGGTAGTATAGTGTGGTAGTATAGTGTGGTAGTATAGTGTGGTAGCATAGTGTGGTAGCATAGTGTGGTAGTATAGTGTGGTAGTATAGTGTGGTAGCGTGGTGTGGTAGTATAATGTGGTAGTATAGTGTGGTAGTATAGTGTGGCCGTGCGGTGTGGTAGTATAGTGTGGTAGTATAGTGTGGTGGTGTGGTAGTATAGTGTGGTAGTATAGTGTGGTAGTGTGGTAGTGTAGTGTGGTAGTATAGTGTGGTAGTGTAGTGTGGTAGTGTGGTAGTATAGTGTGGTAGTATAGTGTGGTAGTATAGTGTGGTAGTGTAGTGTGGTAGTGTGGTAGTATAGTGTGGTAGTATAGTGTGGTAGTATAGTGTGGTAGTATAGTGTGGTAGTGTGGTGTGGTAGTATAGTGTGGTAGTATAGGGTGGTAGTATAGGGTGGTAGTGTGGTAGTGTAGTGTGGTAGTATAGGGTGGTAGTATAGTGTGGTAGTGTGGTGTGGTAGTGTGGTGTGGTAGTATAGTGTGGTAGTATATTGTGGTGGTGTGGTAGTATAGTGTGGTAGTATAGTGTGGTAGTATAGTGTGGTAGTGTAGTGTGGTAGTGTAGTGTGGTAGTGTAGTGTGGTAGTGTAGTGTGGTAGCATAGTGTGGTAGTATAGTGTGGTAGTATAGTGTGGTAGTATAGTGTGGCAGTATAGTGTGGCAGTATAGTGTGGCAGTGTAGTGTGGTAGTATAGTGTGGTAGTATAGTGTGGTAGTGTGGTGTGGTAGTATAGTGTGGTAGTGTGGTGTGGTAGTATAGTGTGGTAGTATAGGGTGGTAGTGTGGTAGTATAGTGTGGTAGTATAGTGTGGTAGTGTGGTGTGGTAGTATAGTGTGGTAGTATAGTGTGGTGGTGTGGTAGTATAGTGTGGTAGTATAGTTTGGTAGTATAGTGTGGTAGTGTAGTGTGGTAGTGTAGTGTGGTAGTGTAGTGTGGTAGCGTAGTGTGGTAGTATAGTGTGGTAGCATAGTGTGGTAGCATAGTGTGGTAGTATAGTGTGGTAGTGTAGTGTGGTAGTATAGTGTGGTAGTATAGTGTGGTAGTATAGTGTGGTAGCATAGTGTGGTAGTATAGAGTGGTAGTTTGGTGTGGTAGTTTAGTGTGGTAGTTTGGTGTGGTAGTTTGGTGTGGTAGTGTAGTGTGGTAGTATGGTGTGGTAGTATAGTGTGGTAGTTTGGTGTGGTAGTGTAGTGTGGTAGTGTAGTGTGGTAGTGTGGTAGTATAGTGTGGTAGTATAGTGTGGTAGTGTGGTGGTATAGTGTGGCAGTGTGGCAGTGGTGGTGTGGTTATGTAGTGTAGTGTGGTTGTGTAGTGTGGTTATGTAGTGTAGTGTGGTTGTGTAGTGTGGTTATGTAGTGTGGTAATGGTGTGTGGTTGTGTAGTGTGGTAATGTAGTGTGGTTGTGTAGTGTGGTAATGTAGTGTAGTGTAGTGTGGTAATGTAGTGTAGTGTGGTAGTGTAGTGTGGTTATGTAGTGTAGTGTGGCAATGTAGTGAAGTAAGGCTCATATCTACTGTTGTTAGTCTGACACCCCTGAACAATGAATATTGACAACAAAGAGGACAGCAGGCGGAGGTAACAGAACAAGGACAGAGGACAGCATGTGGGGGTAACAGAACAAGGACAGCATGTGGGGGTAACAGAACAAGGACAGCATGTGGGGGTAACAGAACAAGGACAGCATGTGGGGGTAACAGAACAAGGACAGCATGTGGGGGTAACAGAACAAGGACAGCATGTGGGGGTAACAGAACAAGGACAGCATGTGGGGGTAACAGAACAAGGACAGCATGTGGGGGTAAAAGAACAAGGACAGCATGTGGGGGTAACAGAACAAGGACAGCATGTGGGGGTAACAGAACAAGGACAGCATGTGGGGGTAACAGAACAAATACAGCAGGTGGGGGTAACAGAACAAAGACAGAGGACAGCATGTGGGGGTAACATAACAAGGACAGCATGTGGGGGTAACAGAACAAAGACAGCAGGTGGTGGTAACAGAACAAAGACAGCAGGTGGTGGTAACAGAACAAGGACAGCAGGTGGTGGTAACAGAACAAGGACAGCAGGTGGTGGTAACAGAACAAGGACAGAGGACAGCATGTGGGGGTAACAGAACAAAGACAGCAGGAGGTGGTAACAGAACAAAGACAGCAGGAGGTGGTAACAGAACAAAGACAGAGGACAGCATGTGGGGGTAACAGAACAAGGACAGCATGTGGGGGTAACAGAACAAGGACAGCAGGTGGGGGTAACAGAACAAAGACAGCAGGTGGTGGTAACAGAACAAGGACAGCAGGTGGGGGTAACAGAACAAGGACAGCAGGTGGTGGTAACAGAACAAGGACAGCAGGTGGTGGTAACAGGACAAGGACAGCAGGTGGTGGTAACAGAACAAGGACAGCAGGTGGGGGTAACAGAAGAAAGACAGCAGGTGGGGGTAACAGAACAAGGACAGCAGGTGGGGGTAACAGAACAAGGACAGCAGGTGGGGGTAACAGAACAAGGACAGCAGGTGGGGGTAACAGAACAAGGACAGCAGGTGGTGGTAACAGAACAAAGACAGAGGACAGCAGGTGGGGGTAACAGAACAAGGACAGCAGGTGGGGGTAACATAACAAGGACAGCATGTGGGGGTAACAGAACAAAGACAGCAGGTGGTGGTAACAGAACAAAGACAGAGGACAGCATGTGGGGGTAACAGAACAAGGACAGCATGTGGGGGTAAAAGAACAAGGACAGCAGGTGGGGGTAACAGAACAAGGACAGCAGGTGGGGGTAACAGAACAAAGACAGCAGGTGGTGGTAACAGAACAAGGACAGCAGGTGGGGGTAACAGAACAAAGACAGCAGGTGGGGGTAACAGAACAAGGACAGCAGGTGGGGGTAACAGAACAAGGACAGCAGGTGGTGGTAACAGAACAAAGACAGCAGGAGGTGGTAACAGAACAAAGACAGAGGACAGCATGTGGGGGTAACAGAACAAGGACAGCAGGTGGGGGTAACAGAACAAAGACAGCAGGTGGGGGTAACAGAACAAAGACAGCAGGTGGGGGTAACAGAACAAAGACAGCAGGTGGGGGTAACAGAACAAAGACAGCAGGAGGTGGTAACAGAACAAAGACAGAGGACAGCATGTGGGGGTAACAGAACAAGGACAGCAGGTGGGGGTAACTGAACAAGGACAGCAGGTGGGGGTAACAGAACAAGGACAGCAGGTGGGGGTAACAGAACAAAGACAGAGGACAGCATGTGGGGGTAACAGAACAAGGACAGCAGGTGGGGGTAACAGAACAAGGACAGCAGGTGGGGGTAACAGAACAAGGACAGCATGTGGTGGTAACAGAACAAGGACAGCAGGTGGGGGTAACAAACACAGAGGACAGCATGTGGGGGTAACAGAACAAGGACAGCAGGTGGGGGTAACAAAGACAGAGGACAGCAGGTGGTGGTAACAGAACAAAGACAGCAGGTGGGGGTAACAGAACAAGGACAGCAGGTGGTGGTAACAGAACAAAGACAGCAGGTGGGGGTAACAGAACAAGGACAGCAGGTGGGGGTAACAGAACAAGGACAGCAGGTGGTGGTAACAGAACAAAGACAGAGGACAGCAGGAGGTGGTAACAGAACAAAGACAGCAGGAGGTGGTAACAGAACAAGGACAGCAGGTGGTGGTAACAGAACAAAGACAGCAGGAGGTGGTAACAGAACAAGGACAGAGGACAGCATGTGGGGGTAACAGAACAAGGACAGCAGGTGGGGGTAACAAAGACAGAGGACAGCAGGTGGGGGTAACAGAACAAGGACAGCAGGTGTTGGTAACAGAACAAAGACAGCAGGAGGTGGTAACAGAACAAAGACAGAGGACAGCATGTGGGGGTAACAGAACAAGGACAGCAGGTGGGGGTAACAGAACAAGGACAGCATGTGGGGGTAACAGAACAAGGACAGCATGTGGGGGTAACAGAACAAGGACAGCAGGTGGGGGTAACAGAACAAGGACAGCATGTGGGGGTAACAGAACAAGGACAGCAGGTGGGGGTAACAGAACAAGGACAGCAGGTGGGGGTAACAGAACAAGGACAGCATGTGGGGGTAACTGAACAAAGACAGCATGTGGGGGTAACAGAACAAGGACAGCAGGTGGGGGTAACAGAACAAGGGCAGCAGGTGGTGGTAACAGAACAAGGACAGCGTGTGGGGGTAACAGAACAAGGACAGAGGACAGCGTGTGGGGGTAACAGAACAAGGACAGCATGTGGGGGTAACAGAACAAGGACAGCATGTGGGGGTAACAGAACAAGGACAGCAGGTGGGGGTAACAGAACAAGGACAGAGGACAGCAGGTGGGGGTAACAGAACAAGGACAGCATGTGGGGGTAACAGAACAAATACAGCAGGTGGTGGTAACAGAACAAGGACAGCATGTGGGGGTAACAGAACAAGGACAGCAGGTGGGGGTAACAGAACAAGGACAGCAGGTGGGGGTAACAGAACAAAGACAGAGGACAGAAGGAGGTGGTAACAGAACAAGGACAGAGGACAGCAGGTGGAGGTAACAGAACAAGGACAGAGGACAGCAGGTGGTGGTAACAGAACAAGACAGCAGGTGGAGGTAACAGAACAAGGACAGAGGACAGCAGGTGGAGGTAACAGAACAAGGACAGAGGACAGCAGGTGGAGGTAACAGAACAAGGACAGAGGACAGCAGGTGGTGGTAACAGAACAAGACAGCAGGTGGAGGTAACAGAACAAGGACAGAGGACAGCAGGTGGGGGTAACAGAACAAGGATAGCTAGGAGAGACACACACACACGGGCACGAGAACAACAAACACGCAAAGGACACAGACACTGGGTGTCATAGCAAAAGAGAAAACAGCAGACAGACAGACAGAGAGACCTCATATATCCAGCCTGATCACTGGAAATAGATGTTGATTTTTGACGTTTGAAAAGGTCCTGACAACGTGGATATATGTCTTCCTCAGCCCTGCACTGGGCGCGAACTCATGATGCTCGGAGTCCAAGCAAGCTGCTCAGACTACTGGGCCACCGTAGATCACAACACTCTAGCACACCGTGAGAATACTGATGATACCCGATGGTAATAGAGCATTTATTTTTCTATTATTTTGATTTAAGACTTCCCCAAACCATACCCCTAACCTTAATGCCTAAACCGTTACTCTTTGAGTGGTTTTGGGTTTTAACCCAGTAACCACGCGAAATGAACCCGGTAACCACGCGGAATGAACCCGGTAACCATGCGGAATGAACCCGGTAACCACGCGGAATGAACCCGGTAACCACGCGGAATGAACCCGGTTACCACGCGGAATGAACTCGGTAACCACGCGGAATGAACCCGGTAACCACGCGGAATGAACCGGGTAACCACGCGGAATGAACCTGGTAACCACGCGGAATGAACCCGGGAACCACGCGGAATGAACCTGGTAACCACGCGGAATGAACCCGGTAACCACGCGGAATGAACCCGGTAACCACGCGGAATGAACGCCTCAAAAATAGACGTTTGTCCATAATACGTTGAATTTCGAATGGAAACTGAAATCTTGTTGCAAATTTCAAATTTAATTTCCTTTTCGGTACTTCAGATCACCACAGGTCACCGTAATCATCTCTGGCCTTTCGTGTGGCCTTATCACATGAAAAATAATATGATTTTAAAATAAGAATACAATGATAAAGCTGTAACACATTATCCTAAACATAAACCATCAACTTAGTGAATCCCATTGGTGTTTAAAATGAGGGTTTCAGCATGAAATATCATTTTGATGTCTTTGTTTTAAATGTTTTGGTGTTAAACTGGTGGTAGTTATGAAAAATGTCAATAATTGGAAGAGTTGCAGGGCTAATTGAAAATAATTACATTGTAAATTACATGCATCTTTTCATTAATAAGGCTATTTTATTGTAAACAATATGGTCTATCAACTAGAAAATCTGGGACAATATGGACACAGATGTAAAAAAAGTATAAAATCAGTCACCAAAATTGCCAAAGATTCCAGTAACTTTGGTAAATTACTGGTAGCTTTGCAACCATGACCCATGACCCCCCCCACCCGGCGGTGTGCCAATAACAACTCACTTTGTTTGATCAGCCTCTTGTCGGCCACCAGGACGTTCTCACCGTCCACCACGATGACCTTTCCGTCCCGCGGCCCCACGGCAAAGTTATCAAAGCTCACGTCCAGCAGGTAGAGGGCGAACTCAAAGTCGTTGTTGGTGAGCTGCTCAGCGATGTCCATCAGCTGTCGGGCCAGGTCAACCCTCTTGTCCCACGGAGCGTTGTAGAAAGACCACAGCTCCTCGCCGACGTAGTTCACCGCCACCACGCGACCACACGCTCCCAGGTACTTGGCGAACGGCCAGCCCTCGTCTGACGGGAAACTCTGTAGGGGAGAGAGAAGGGATGTTGATAATTAGGAGAAAGGGGTATGGAGGAAAGAAGGGTTGGAACCCTCGTCTAACGGAAAGCAGGACAAACATATGAAGAGATATGGGGGACACACACATAGGAGGGATGAAGATCATTATTAGAAGAGAGGAGGAAGGAAGAGGAGATTAATACACAGTGATAATGTAGAAGTCTGTGCCTGTTTATTGGCAAAGTCGGTGGGATATTATCACAGAAAAACACAAAGAAGTCCCCAAAATATATTGGGAAAAAATGACATGTGGATGTAAACAATGCCTGGCTTGTGTAGAGCCCTCAGCTATAGTAAAACAGTCCATTATAATTACAGTAGCACCAATGGCTGTCAATGTTAATGGCTGTCATTCATTGAATCAGATGGCTCATTCATTACAAAACCCACTGATATTGCCAACTACATTAATGATTTTTTTTATTGGCAAGATTAGGAAATTTAGGCATGACATGCCAGCAACAAACGCTGACACTACAAATCCAAGTATATCAGTATATTAGCCCAGTAATCAAAATTCATGAGGCGCGATCAAAAAGTTCCGTTACAGTCCGTACAAACATGTCAAACGATGTATAGAATATATCTTTAGGATGTTTTTAACATAAATCTCCAATAATGTTCCAACCGGAGAATTCCTTGTCTTCAGAAATGCAATGGAACTCTCTCACGTGGACGCGCATGGTCAGCTCATGGAACTCTGCCAGAGCCCTGACTCAAAGAGCCCTCATCCCCCCTCCTTCACAGTAGAAGCATCAAACAAGGTTCTAAAGACTGTTGACATCTAGTGGAAGCCTTAGGAAGTGCAATATGACCAATATCCCACTGTATATTCGATAGGCGATGAGTTGAAAAACTACAAACCTCAGATTTCCCACTTCCTGGTTGAATTTTTTCTCAGGTTTTTATGAGTTCTGTTATACTCACAGACATCATGCAAACAGTTTTAGAAACTTCTGAGTGTTTTCTATCCAAATATACTAATATTATGCATATATTAGCTTCTGGGACTGAGTAACAGGCAGTTTACTCTGGGCACCTTATTCATCCAAAATACTTCCCCCAGCCATAAGAAGTCGGCCACTACTAGCACACAGCTCAGACACCCATGCATACCCCACAAGACATGCCACCAGAGGTCTCTTCACAATCCCTAACTCCAGAACAGAATATGGGAGGAGCACAGTACTACATAGAGCCATGACTACATGGAACTCTATTCCACATCAAGTAACTGATGCAGCAGTAGAATCAGATTTAAAAAACAGGTAAAATACACCTTATGGAACAGCGGGGACTGTGAAGAGACACAAACATAGGCACACACACATGATAACATACGCACTATACACACGTACACATGGATTTTGTGTTCTAGATATGTGGTAGTGGAGTATGGGTCTGAGGGCACAAACTTACTGATTCTGTCGTGAATGTATTGTAATGTTTTAAAATTGTATAAACTGCCTTAACTTTGCCGGACCCCAGGAAGAGTAGCTGCTGCCTTGGCAGGAACTAATGGGGATCCATAATAAACCCCAGGAAGAGTAGCTGCTGCCTTGGCAGGAACTAATGGGGATCCATAATAAACCCCAGGAAGAGTAGCTGCTGCCTTGGCAGGAACTAATGGGGATCCATAATAAACCCCAGGAAGAGTAGCTGCTGCTTTGGCAGGAACTAATGGGGATCCATAATAAACCCCAGGAAGAGTAGCTGCTGCCTTGGCAGGAACTAATGGGGGATCCATAATAAACCCCAAGAAGAGTAGCTGTTGCCTTGGAAGGAACTAATGGGGATCCATAATAAACCCCAGGAAGAGTAGCTGTTGCCTTGGAAGGAACTAATGGGGATCCATAATAAACCCCAGGAAGAGTAGCTGTTGCCTTGGCAGGAACTAACGGGGATCCATAATAAACCCCAGGAAGAGGAGCTGCTGCCTTGGCAGGAACTAATGGGGATCCATAATAAACCCCAGGAAGAGTAGCTGCTGCCTTGGCAGGAACTAATGGGAATCCATAATAAACCCCAGGAAGAGTAGCTGCTGCCTTGGCAGGAACTAATGGGGGATCCATAATAAACCCCAGGAAGAGTAGCTGCTGCCTTGGCAGGAACTAATGGGGGATCCATAATAAACCCCAGGAAGAGTAGCTGCTGCCTTGGCAGGAACTAATGGGGATCCATAATAAACCCCAGGAAGAGTAGCTGCTGCCTTGACAGGAACCAATGGGGATCCATAATAAACCCCAGGAAGAGTAGCTGCTGCCTTGGCAGGAACTAATGGGGATCCATAATAAACCCCAGGAAGAGTAGCTGCTTCCTTGACAGGAACCAATGGGGATCCATAATAAACCCCAGGAAGAGTAGCTGCTGCCTTGGCAGGAACTAATGGGGATCCATAATAAACCCCAGGAAGAGTAGCTGCTGCCTTGACAGGAACCAATGGGGATCCATAATAAACCCCAGGAAGAGTAGCTGCTGCCTTGGCAGGAACTAATGGGGATCCATAATAAACCCCAGGAAGAGTAGCTGCTTCCTTGACAGGAACCAATGGGGATCCATAATAAACCCCAGGAAGAGTAGCTGCTGCCTTGGCAGGAACTAAATGGGGATCCATAATAAATACAAATTCAAATGGAGAGTGTAAATTACAGATTGAGGATGTGTTGGTATTACAGATTGGCTTTAATAAATACACAGATACAGCAGACAGTTGATGGTTTGAGTTGTTACTGAGCTGGTAAACGCTGGTTAAACAAATAGTTGTTCTGTGATCCTAGTTAAAAATAGGCAGTTAGCCGAGCATCAGTACCAGGGCTGGTACATTCACCATGTTGTCATTATGAACATTGTCAGGGAAACGGTTGGTCAAATTTGATTCCGGCCCCCGTCCGTGTTATGTGTGTGTGTGTGTGTGTGTGTGTGTGTGTGTGTATTTGGAAGGAAGCAGCTTCAATATTGCAGTAAGGCAAACACACACACACACACACACACACACACACACACACACACACACACACACACACACACACACACACACACACACACACACACACACACACACACACACACACACACACACACACACACACACACACACACATACACACACACACACACACACACACCTGAAACGAGGAGTGTGTGCTACAGCTGTAGATGGCTAACTGGGCTCTGAGGAACTGGATTGGCTACGTCTCATTAAATTATCTCTCTCTTTTGCTCAATCTCTCTCCCTCCATTCCTCCCTCCATTCCAGGCCTAGTTAGTCAGCTAAGTTAGTCAGCTAACTAGGCCTGTGAATGGAATAGATTAAGTTATATCAAGTGTGTAATATGATAACCTAGCCTAGTTTAGCATGTACAATGTAATATCAACTAGTTTAGCTTGTACAATATAATATTTGTATTTATTAAGGATCCCCAAAGCAGACAGCTACTCTTCCTGGGTTCCAGCAAAATGAAGGCAGTTTATAAAGTTTTAAAAACATTACAATAGATTCACAGATTTCACAACACGCTGTGTGCCCTCAGGCCCCTACTCCACCACTACCACATATCTACAGTACTAAATCCATGTGTATGTATAGTGCCAATGTTTGTGTTGCTTCACAGTCCCCGCTGTTCCATAAGGTGTATTTTACCTGTTTTTTAAATCTGATTCTACTGCTGCATCAGTTACCTGATGTGGAATAGAGTTCCATGTAGTCATGGCTCTATGTAGTACTGTGCGCCTCCCATAGTCTGTTCTGGACTTGGGGACTGTGAAGAGACCTCTGGTGGCATGTCTTGTGGGGTATGCATGGGGTGTCTGAGCTGTGTGCCAGTAGTTTAAACAGACAGCTCGGTTCATTCAACATGTCAATACCTCTCATAAATAAAAGTAGTGATGAAGTCAATCCCTCCTCCACTTTCAGCCAGGAGAGATTGACATGCATATTATTAATATTAGCTCTCTGTGTACATCCAAGGGCCAGCCGTGCTGACCTGTTCTGAGACAATTGCAATTTTCCTAAGGCCTTTTTTGTGGCACCTGACCACACTACTGAACAGTAGTCCAGGTGCGACAAAACTAGGGCCTGTAGGACCTGCCTTATTGATAGTGCTGTTAAGACAGAGCATCGCTTTATTATGGACAGACTCCTCCCCAACTTAGCTACTACTGCATCAATATGTTTTGACCATGACAGTTTACAATCCAGAGTTATTCCAAGCAGTTTATTCACCTCAACTTGTTCAATTTCCACATTATTTATTACAAGTTTTAGTTGAGGTTTAGGGTTTTAGTGACTGATTTGTCCCAAAATAAAATGCTTTTAGTTTTTGAAATATTTAGGACTAACTTATTCCTTGCCACCCACTCTGAAACGAACTGCAACTCTTTGTTAAGTGTTGCAGTCATTTCAGTTGCTGTGGTAGCTGACGTGTATAGTGTCGAGTCGTCTACATAAACTCAGCAAAAAAAAGAAACGTCTTCTCACTGTAAACTGTGTTAATTTTCAGCAAACTTAACATGTGTAAATATTTGTATGAAAATAACAAGATTCAACAACTGAGACATAAACGGAACAAGTTCCACAGACATGTGGTATAACAGAAATGGAATAATGTGTCCCTGAACAAAGGGGGGGTCAAAATCAAAAGTAACAGTCAGTATCTGGTGTGGCCACCAGCTGCATTAACTACTGCAGTGCATCTCCTCATGGACGGCACCAGATTTACCCGTTCTTGCTGTGAGATGTTACCCCACTCTTCCACCAAGGCACCTGCATGTTCCCGGACATTTCTGGGGGGAATGGCCCTAGCCCTCACCCTCCGATCCAACAGGTCCCAGACGTGCTCAATGGGATTGAGATCCGGGCTCTTTGCTGGCCATGGCAGAACACTGACATTTCTGTCTTGCAGGAAATCACGCACAGAACGAGCAGTATTGCTGGTGGCATTGTCATGCTGGAGGGTCATGTCAGGATGAGCCTGCAGGAAGGGTACCACATGAGGGAGGAGGATGTCTTCCCTGAAACGCACAGCGTTGAGATTGCCTCAGGCTCAGTCCGATGATGCTGTGACACACCGCCCCAGACCATGATGGACCCTCCACCTCCAAATCGATCCCGCTCCAGAGTACAGGCCTCGGTGTAACGCTCATTCCTTTGACGACAAACACGATTCCGACCATCACCCCTGGTGAGACAAAACCGCGACTCGTCAGTGAAGAGCACTTTTTGCCAGTCCTGTCTGGTCCAGCGACGGTGGGTTTGTGCCCATAGGTGACATTGTTGCCGGTGATGTCTGGTGAGGACCTGCCTTACAACAGGCCTACAAGCCCTCAGTCCAGCTTCTCTCAGCCTATTGCGGACAGTCTGAGCACTGATGGAGGGATTGTGCGATCCTGGTGTAACTCGGGCAGTTGTTGTTACCATCCTGTGCCTGACCCGCAGATGTGATGTTCGGATGTACCAATCCTGTGCAGGTGTTGTTACACGTGGTCTGCCACTGCGAGGATCAGCTGTCCGTCCTGTCTCCCTGTAGCGCTGTCTTAGGCGCCTCACAGTACGGACATTGCAATTTATTGCCCTGGCCACATCTGCAGTCCTCCTTGCAGATGAGCAGGGACGCTGGGCATCTTTCTTTTGGTGTTTTTCCAGAGTCAGTAGAAAGGCCTCTTTAGTGTCCTAAGTTTTCATAACTATGACCTTAAATGCCTACCGTCTGTAAGCTGTTAGTTTCTTAACGACCGTTCCACAGGTGCATGTTCATTAATTGTTTATGGTTCATTGAACAAGCATGGGAAACAGTGTTTAAACCCTTTACAATGAAGATCTGTGAAGTTATTTGGATTTTTACGAATTATCTTTGAGAGACAGGGTCCTGAACAGGGGACATTTCCTTTTTTGCTGAGTTTACATAGACACACTGACTTTACTCAAAGCTTTGTAAAGATCGGAAAAAGTAAATGTGCCTCGACAGACAGCTGCCCCGGGGAATTCCTGATTCTACCTGGATTATGTTGGAGCTTCCATTAAAAGAACACCCTTTGTTCTTTATCCTCAACATAGCAGGGGGTGTAAAGCCATAACACATTATAGCAGTGGGTGTAAAGCCATAACACAGCAGCAGACTATGATTGAAGAGTAACAAAACAGACTCCACAATATTTTTTATCAACTTCTCTCAGCCAATCAGTCATTTGTGTCATATGGTAACCTAGCCTAGCCTGTAGTGTTATATGGTAACCTAGCCTGTAGTGTTATATGGTAACCTAGCCTAGCCTGTAGTGTTATATGGTAACCTAGCCTAGCCTGTAGTGTTATATGGTAGCCTAGCCTGTAGTGTTATATGGTAACCTAGCCTAGCCTGTAGTGTTATATGGTCACCTAGCCTAGCCTGTAGTGTTATATGGTAACCTAACCTAGCCTGTAGTGTTATATGTTAACCTAGCCTAGCATGTAGTGTTATATGGTCACCTAGCCTAGCCTGTAGTGTTATATGGTAACCTAGCCTAGCCTGTAGTGTTAAATGGTCACCTAGCCTAGCCTGTAGTGTTATATGTTAACCTAGCCTAGCCTGTAGTGTTATATGTTAACCTAGCCTAGCCTGTAGTGTTATATGGTCACCTAGCCTAGCCTGTAGTGTTATATGTTCACCTAGCCTGTAGTGTTATATGGTAACCTAGCCTAGCCTGTAGTGTTAACGTAAACTCACCCCATTCCGTACAAATGTGCGTAACCGCGACATTCAAACGAGGCTGTAATGAAAACGAACGGGACTGTAGCGACTGTGTTGGCATCAAAATCCAGGGTGTGAACTACGTTCCGATTCAGCGTTGATTGACATGGTAATGGACTAACAGTATTTGAGAAAAGATGAAAAAACCGACCCCTCCGACGCTGTACGTTGCATCGTGACGTGTCACTACGTAACGTACAGCGTGCGTTTGCAGCTCATGTTGTGCCGTACAACCTCTTTCCACCAGGGGTAGCCCTTCTCTCGCAGATTAAAATCATGCTTGAACCATATAAACTTGTAAGAAAACTTCCATTATTCATGATTTTGGTCCAAATTAATATAATTATTGCTAATATTAAACAAATATTTCATGACTAGGGTGCAAGAGAGAAGAGCAGGGAGAAGAGCAGAGGGAAGAGCAGAGAGAAGAGCAGAGAGAAGAGCAGAGGGAAGAGCAGAGAGAAGAGCAGAGAGAAAAGCAGAGGGAAGAGCAGAGAGAAGAGCAGAGAGAAAAGCAGAGGGAAGAGCAGAGGGAAGAACAGAGAGAAGAGCAGAGGGAAGAGCAGAGAGAAGAGCAGAGAAGAGAGTAGGGAGAGAAGAGCAGAGGGAAGGGCAGAGGGAAGGGCAGAGAAGAGCAGAGAGGAGAGCAGAGAAAGAGAGAAGAGCAGAGAGAAGAGCGGAGAGGAGAGCAGAGAGGAGAGCAGAGAGGAGAGCAGAGAGGAGAGCAGAGAGAAGAGCAGAGAGAAGAGCGGAGAGAAGAGCGGAGAGAAGAGCGGAGAGGAGAGCAGAGAGAAGAGCAGAGAGAAGAGCAGAGAGAAGGGCAGAGAGCAGAGAAGAGAGTAGGGAGAGAAGAGCAGAGGGAAGAGCAGAGAAGAGAGAGAAGGAGAGCAGAGGGAAGAGCAGAGAAGAGTGAGGGTGAAGAGCTGAGAGAAGAGCTGAGGGAAGAGCTGAGGGAAGAGCTGAGGGAAGAGCTGAGAGAAGAGCTGAGAGAAGAGCAGAGAGGAGAGTAGGGAGAGAAGAGCAGAGGGAAGAGCAGAGAGAAGAGCAGAGGGAAGAGCAGAGAGAAGAGCAGAGGGAAGAGCAGAGGGAAGAGCAGAGAAGAGAGAGAAGGAGAGCAGAGGGAAGAGCAGAGAAGAGTGAGGGTGAAGAGCAGAGAGAAGAGCAGAGAGGAGAGCAGAGAGAAGAGAAAGAGAGGAGAGCAGAGAGAAGAGCAGAGAGAAGCGAAAGAGAGAAGAGCAGAGAGAAGCGAAAGAGAGAAGAGCAGAGAGAAGCGAAAGAGAGAAGAGTGAGGGTGAAGAGCAGAGAGAAAAGCAGAGAGAAGAGCAAGGGTGAAGAGCGAGGAGGGTGGAGAGCAGAGAGGAGAGAGTAGGGAGAGCGAGGGAGGTGGTGGGGAATAAACAGGAAGGCATTGGGAGGAGCAGAATATGAAATCCACAAAACGTTATCTAACTCAGAATAGACTGAAGAGAGAGTCCTGGTTGGGACACACACGGCTCAATGTGGTTCTGAGGCTTCTCTCCTCTTCACTGCCCTTTGAAATGCGTTAAGGAGGGAGGGAAGGGAAGGATGGAAGAGAAGGGTGTAAAGCATGCATAGGGACTGATTCTCTCTCCCATATCTCCTAGAAGTCGTGGTTTGTGGGTTTCGTAGTAGTAACAGTAGTAGTAGTAGCAGTAGTAGTAGTAACAGTAGTAGTAGTAGCAGTCGTAGTCGTAGTAGTAACAGTAGTAGTAGTAGTAGTAGTAGTAGTAGTCGTAGTAGTAACAGTAGTAGTAGTAGTAGTAGTAGTAGTAGTAACA
>NW_024058630.1:55000-140000 GCF_016432855.1 Salvelinus namaycush
TCTGTTATAAACCAGACCAGTTAGCCTCCAGCCATCCCAGTGTGTTCAGCAGCTAACAGTCCTCTGTTATAAACCAGACCAGTTAGCCTCCAGCCATCCCAGTGTGTTCAGCAGCTAACAGTCCTCTGTTATAAACCAGACCAGTTAGCCTCCAGCCAGGCCAGTGTGTTCAGCATCTAACAGTCCTCTGTTATAAACCAGACCAGTTAGCCTCCAGCCATCCCAGTGTGTTCAGCAGCTAACAGTCCTCTGTTATAAACCAGACCAGTTAGCCTCCAGCCATCCCAGTGTGTTCAGCAGCTAACAGTCCTCTGTTATAAACCAGACCAGTTAGCCTCCAGCCATCCCAGTGTGTTCAGCAGCTAACAGTCCTCTGTTATAAACCAGACCAGTTAGCCTCCAGCCATCCCAGTGTGTTCAGCAGCTAACAGTCCTCTGTTATAAACCAGACCAGTTAGCCTCCAGCCATCCCAGTGTGTTCAGCAGCTAACAGTCCTCTGTTATAAACCAGACCAGTTAGCCTCCAGCCATCCCAGTGTGTTCAGCAGCTAACAGTCCTCTGTTATAAACCAGACCAGTTAGCCTCCAGCCATCCCAGTGTGTTCAGCAGCTAACAGTCCTCTGTTATAAACCAGACCAGTTAGCCTCCAGCCATCCCAGTGTGTTCAGCAGCTAACAGTCCTCTGTTATAAACCAGACCAGTTAGCCTCCAGCCATCCCAGTGTGTTCAGCAGCTAACAGTCCTCTGTTATAAACCAGACCAGTTAGCCTCCAGCCAGGCCAGTGTGTTCAGCAGCTAACAGTCCTCTGTTATAAACCAGACCAGGGTGTGGTGGAATTTTCTGTATTTTCTCCATCATCAAAACCTCTGAAACCTCCACAACAAACAGGACACGGCTAGGACAGGTCAGGACAGGTCAGGACAGGTCAGGACTGGACAGGACAGGACAGGTCAGTACAGGACAGGACAGGACTGGACAGGACTGGACAGGACAGGTCAGGACAGGTCAGGACAGGACAGGTCAGTACAGGACAGGACAGGTCAGGACAGGTCAGGTCAGGACTGGACAGGACAGGACAGGTCAGGACAGAACAGGTCAGGACTGGTCAGGTCAGGACAGGACTGGACAGATCAGGACAGGACAGGACTGGACAGGACGGGACTGGACAGGTCAGGTCAGGACTGGACAGGACAGGTCAGGACTGGACAGGTCAGGACTGGTCAGGACAGAACAGGTCAGGACTGGACAGGACAGGTCAGGACTGGACAGGTCAGGACTGGACAGGTCAGGACTGGTCAGGACAGAACAGGTCAGGACTGGACAGGTCAGGACTGGTCAGGTCAGGACAGGTCAGGACTGGTCAGGACAGGACAGGACAGGTCAGGTCAGGACAGGTCAGGACAGGTCAGGACAGGTCAGAACAGGTCAGAACAGGTCAGGACTGGACAGGACAGGTCAGGTCAGGACAGGACTGGACAGATCAGGACAGGACAGGTCAGGTCAGGACAGGTCAGGACAGATCAGGTCAGGTCAGGACAGGTCAGGCATAGCCAGTGCAACACAGGGGTTGAAATCACACAGCAGAGTACCACACGCACACCTGTGTATCAAAATAAAACACTTCACAGAATAACACCCATTAGACACAGGCCGGTGACTGAAATAGGCTTTAAATGAGTCTCCTGACAAATGCTGTAATGACTGAAGGGTTCTGGTGAGATTCTTGTCTGGTACCCTGTCAGCATCTTAAACGCTTGGCCTTTTCTCTCCAACTCCTACACTGTTAGTGTAGAGCATGAAACACAGAGAATCTCACTGCCGTTAGACTGCTGATAGGTACTAGTCACAGTGGGAGGCCATTCTTTGTTCTCGCTTGAACAAAAGCGGTACCTGCTGCATGTCGTACCCGGCAGCGACGAACCTGTCGTTTCTACTTGTAGAATCGCAATGCTTGTCAGTGGCCAACAAGTTGACTTTGAGCCAACAGGAGTGACGAAAAAAAGTGGGGGGGGAAAGAGAGCATTTTCTCCGTAGAGCCACGGTTGTGTGTCATGAGACGGTCACACTTCAAATCAAAGTTTATTTGTCACGTGCGCCGAATACAAGAGGTGTAGACGTTACAGTGAAATGCTGAATACAACAGGTGTAGACGTTACAGTGAAATGCTGAATACAACAGGTGTAGACGTTACAGTGAAATGCTGAATACAACAGGTGTAGACCTTACAGTGAAATGCTGAATACAACAGGTGTAGGTAGACCTTACAGTGAAATGCTTACTTACAGACTCTAACCAATAGTGCAAAAAAGGTATTAGGTGAACAATAGGTAAGTAAAGAAATAAAACAACAGTAAAAAGACAGGCTATATACAGTAGCGAGGCTATATACAGTAGAGTGGCTACATACAGTAGAGAGGCTATATACAGTAGGGAGGCTACATACAGACACTGGTTAGTCAGGCTTATTGAGGTAGTATGTACATGTAGATATGGTTAAAGTGACTATGCATATATGATGAACAGAGAGTAGCAGTAGCGTAAAAGAGGGGCTGGCGGGACACAATGCAGATAGCCCGGGTTAGCTAATGTACGGGAGCACTGGTTGGTCGGCCCAATTGAGGTAGTATGTACATGAATGTATAGTTAAAGTGACTATGCTTATATGATAGAGTAGCAGCAGCGTAAAAAAGGGGTTTGGGGGGGGGGGGGGGGGGGGGGGGGGGGAGGCACACAATGCAAATAGTCCGGGTAGCCATTTGATTACCTGTTCAGGAGTCTTATGGCCTGGGGGTAAAAACTGTTGAGAAGACTTTTTGACTTGGCACTCTGGTACCGCTTGCCATGCGGTAGTAGAGAGAACAGTCTATGACTGGGGTGGCTGGGGCCTTTGACCGTTTTTAGGGCCTTCCTCTGACACCGCCTGCTGTAGAGGTCCTGGATGGCAGGCAGCTTAGCCCCAGTGATGTACTGGGCCGTTCGCACTACCCTCTGTAGTGCCATGTGGTCGGAGGCCGAGCAATTGCCCTACTAGGCAGTGATGCTACCAGTCAGGATGCTCTCGATGGTGCAGCTGTAGAACCTTTTGAGGATCTCAGGACCCATGACAAATCTTTTAAGTTTCCTGAGGGGCAATAGGTTTTGTCGTGCCCTCTTCACGACTGTCATGGTGTGCTTGGGCCATTCTAGTTTGTTGTTGATGTGGACACCGAGGAACTTGAAGCTCTCAACCTGCTCCACTACAGCCCCGTCGATGAGAATGGGGGCGTGCTCGGTCCTCCTTTTCCTGTAGTCCACAATCATCTCTTTAGTCTTGGTTACGTTGAGGGATAGGTTGTTATTCTGGCACCACCCGGCCAGGTCTCTGACCTCCCTATAGGCTCTCGTCATTGTCGGTGATCAGGCCTACCACCGTTGTGTCGTCTGCAAACTTAATGATGGTGTTGGAGTCGTGCCTGGCCATGCAGTCGTGGGTGAACAGGGAGTACAGGAGGGGACCGAGTACGCACCCCTGGGGATCTCCAGTGTTGAGGATCAGCGTGGCAGATGTGTTGCTACCTACCCTCACCAACTGGGGGCGGACCGTCAGGAAGTCCAGGATCCAGTTGCAGAGGGAGGTGTTTAGTCCCAGGGTCCTTAGCTTAGCGATGAGCTTTGAGGACACTATGGTGTTGAACACTGAGCTGTAGTCAATGAACAGCATTCTCACATAGGTGTTCCTTTTGTCCAGGTGGGAAAGAGCAGTGTGGAGTGCAATAGAGATTACATCATCTGTGGATCTGTTTGGGCGGTATGCAAAACACTTAATATGCAATGCAAGGTAGCTAGCTGAGTGCACAGACGCTAGCTAACCACTGTAGATAGCATTAGCATAATGAAAATCACAATGGATTAGTTTCCGTGAAACAGATTCCTGTGTTAGCTGCCGAGTTAGTGGAGTGTCCTTAGCTAGCTATGTTGTGCTAACTAGATAATATACTAAAGTTAGCTAAACATTTGGCTACGGGCTGGCACTGACAGTATGGGATTATGGAGAGTGAATTCAATAGTTTGTCAACTTGCTAGGTAGTTATCTAATAGTGGCCATCTGGCTAGTATCAACTTGGGCCTTTTACAAAATAGCAACATTAGCACAGATAGCTAGCTTGCTAGCATTGGAAATTAGACCATAAACTAGGCAATACACGCATGGACGTGCATTGCTAAACAACGATACTGCCACCTTCTGGTTTGGAGTATTTTAACAAGACTGAGTGACTGATGATTTCAAGATCTTTGCTGTGTGAAAACAAAAGAGATTTGAGTACCGGACACTCTGTTCAGAAGTCGGCAGGCAAACGTTTGACAATCCTACCAGTGTGTCTGAACTATAACTGTGTGTGTGTGTGTGTGTGTGTGTGTGTGTGTGTGTGTGTGTGTGTGTGTGTGTGTCTCGTTTAGCATTTTGCTGGCCATTAAAGTTTAAAAAGAGCTCCTCAAGGCTCCACAGGGGAGCAGCCAGTCCAGTCTGGTCCAGCAGCCAGTCTGGTCCAGCAGCCAGTCCAGTCTGGTCCAGCAGCCAATCCAGTCTGGTCCAGCAGCCAATCCAGTCTGGTCCAGCAGCCAGTCCAGTCTGGTCCAGCAGCCAGTCCAGTCTGGTCCAGCAGCCAGTCCAGTCTGGTCCAGCAGCCAGTCCAGTCTGGTCTAGCAGCCAGTCCAGTCTGGTCCAGCAGCCAGTCCAGTAGCCAGTCTGGTCCAGCAGCCAGTCCAGTCTGGTCCAGCAGCCAGTCCAGTCTGGTCCAGCAGCCAGTCCAGTCTGGTCCAGCAGCCAGTCCAGTCTGGTCCAGCAGCCAGTCCAGTCTGGTCCAGCAGCCAGTCCAGTCTGGTCCAGCAGCCAGTCCAGTCTGGTCCAGCAGCTAGCTACCTCACACAGTTTAACAACTCCTCTGCTTGTCTCCCTGGCAGACAGACATCACCCCCCCACCCCCCCTCTACCTCTCCCATTTTTCTCTCCCTCCTGGCACAATGCAGACGTGGGATTCAGTAACATAGTCAGAGAGAAGCTTGTGTACGTGTGTGTGAGAGGGAAGGGAGGGCATAGACAAAGCTGGCAGCAAACATTATTTGTATGTGTGAGAGTGACAGAGTGGAAAAAGTGAGTGAGAGAGACAGAGAGAGACAAAGAGAGCGACAAAGAGAGAAAGAGAGAGATAGACAGAGAGAGAGACAAAGAGAGCAACAAAGAGAGAGAGAGAGAGACAGAGAGAGAGAGAGAGACAGAGACAGAGAGAGACAGAGACAGAGACAGAGAGAGACAAAGAGAGCAACAAAGAGAGAGAGAGAGACAGAGACAGAGAGAGAGACAAAGAGAGCAACAAAGAAAGAGAGAAAGAGAGAGAGAGACAGAGACAGAGAGAGACAGAGAGAGACAAAGAGAGCAACAAAGAGAGAGAGAGAGACAGAGACAGAGAGAGAGAGAGAGAGAGAGAGAGACAAAGAGAGCAACAAAGAAAGAGAGAAAGAGAGAGAGAGACAGAGACAGAGAGAGAGAGACAAAGAGAGCAACAAAGAGAGAGAGAGAGACAGAGACAGAGAGAGAGAGAGAGAGAGAGAGAGAGAGAGAGACAAAGAGAGCAACAAAGAAAGAGAGAGACAGAGACAGAGAGAGAAAGAGACAGAGAGAGAAAGAGACAGAAAGACAGAGACAGAGACAGAGAGAGACAAAGAGAGCAACAAAGAGAGAGAGAGAGACAGAGACAGAAAGACAGAGAGAGACAGAGACAGAAAGACAGAGAGAGAAAGAGACAGAAAGACAGAGAGCCCCTCTCCCCTCTGTTCTCTTCTACAGAGAGAATGAGAGCAGAATGAGGAATGGTAGCATGCCGAGTCAGGCTCCTTAGACACTGGAGACCTAGGGGGACCGAGACCTAGGGGGACCGAGACCTAGGGGGACCGAGACCTAGGGGGACCGAGACCGAGGGGGACCGAGACCGAGGGGGACCGAGACCTAGGGGGACCGAGACCGAGGGGGACCGAGACCTAGGGGGACCGAGGGTAGACGAGACCAAGACCGAGGGTAGACGAGACCGAGGGTAGACGAGACCGAGGGGGACAGAGGGTAGACGAGACCAAGACCGAGGGTAGACGAGACCGAGGGGGACCGAGACCTAGGGGGACCGAGACCGAGGGGGACCGAGACCTAGGGGGACCGAGACCGAGGGGGACCGAGGGTAGACGAGACCAAGACCGAGGGTAGACGAGACCGAGGGTAGACGAGACCGAGGGGGACCGAGGGTAGACGAGACCAAGACCGAGGGTAGACGAGACCGAGGGTAGACCGAGACCTAGGGGGACCGAGACCTAGTGGGACCGAGACCTAGGGGAACCGAGACCTAGGGTAGACCGAGACCTAGGGGGACCGAGACCTAGGGGGACCGAGACCGAGGGTAGACCGAGACCTAGGGTAGACCGAGACCTAGGGGGACCGAGACCTAGGGGGACCGAGACCTAGGGTAGACCGAGACCTAGGGGGACCGAGACCTAGGGTAGACCGAGACCTAGGGGGACCGAGACCTAGGGGGACCGAGACCTAGGGGGACCGAGACCTAGGGGGACCGAGACCTAGGGGGACCGAGACCTAGGGTAGACCGAGACCTAGGGTAGACCGAGACCTAGGGTAGACCGAGACCTAGGGGGACCGAGACCTAGGGGGACCGAGACCGAGGGGGACCGAGGGAGATAGAAACAGAGGAATGGTAGCATGCCGAGTCAGGCTCCTTAGACACTGGAGACCGAGGGGGACCGAGACCGAGGGGGACCGAGACCTAGGGTAGACCGAGACCGAGGGTAGACCGAGACCGAGGGGGACCGAGACCTAGGGTAGACCGAGACCTAGGGGGACCGAGACCTAGGGGGACCGAGACCTAGGGTAGACCGAGACCTAGGGTAGACCGAGACCTAGGGTAGACCGAGACCTAGGGTAGACCGAGACCTAGGGGGACCGAGACCTAGGGGGACCGAAACCTAGGGGGACCGAAACCTAGGGGGACCGAGACCTAGGGGGACCGAGACCGAGGGGGACCGAGACCGAGGGGGACCGAGGGAGATAGAAACAGAGGAATGGTAGCATGCCGAGTCAGGTTCCTTAGACGCTGGATTTGGCAGACACTTGAAACTTTGGGTCCCGACCAACCTGCTCTAAGCCACAGTGCATACCACAGTGCATCCAGCCACCTCATAAATCCCTGTTTGAAGAGTAGTAGGTGTGTGTGTGTGTGTGTGTGTGTGTGTGTGTGTGTGTGTGTGTGTGTGTGTGTGTGTGTGTGTGTGTGTGTGTGTGTGTGTGTGTGTTCTCAAGGTAGGTGGCGGTCCAGGCCACCGGGCTAGAAGCAGACCGAGCATAGTAGGAACTTGGCTCCAGACCTGAGGTCTGAGGGTTGACAAAACACAAAAGCTAGCCGTGTATCTCCTTTTTTATATAAATGAAGGATGAGATGTATTGTACCTGTCAATGCTTCAAATGGAGAGCTTTCTAATATCAGCTGAAGAAAGGACTGGAAGCATATTCTCTCCCCCCCTCCCCTTATTCCCTCTCTCTCTCCCCCCTCCCTCCTCCCTCTCTCTCTCTCTCCCCCTCCCTCTCCTCCCCCCTCCCTCTCCTCCTCCCTCTCTCCAAGGGTTGAACGCTACTGCTAGCCGTTAGCACCATATCATAGAGCGTATATCAGATTCTCTCAGACGGAGAGGTAAGCAGTAAATAAATACAATAGCACCCTATTCCCTATAAAGTGCACTACTTTTGACCAGAGGCATTAATGGGTGAACTACTTAGAGCCTATGGGCCCTGGTCAAAAGCAGTGCTCCAAATAGAGGATGCCATTCAGCATGTAGCCAGTGTCTTCCTCCTGAGGCCTGAGGTAGAGGGGAGCCCTTGTTAACCTGGCCTTATATAAAAACACACTAACTGGGGGAGATAGGAGCAGTGATCGGGGTCGCCAAAAGCTGCTGGGAGCGAAGCACAGGAGGGAAATAGCTGAGGGGGGGGAGCAAGAGTGATAGAGGCTACAGGAACAACCACAATATTTACCTAACCAAAGACAGCTGCCATGGCGTGCGTGCCGTGTGTCGAGGGAATAATTTCGTAACGTGAGCTGCCGTCTGGCCGTCATTCAAAAGAGGAGAGAATACACCACCAGGGTTCTGCAGACAGACAGACCTTTTTTTTGTTCTCTGCTCCCCCGTCTCCCCCTCCTCACGAGGGGAGTAGGGCTGGGCGATATGACCTCAAACTTATGGGCGATTCACCATATACAGTGCATTCGGAAAGTATTCAGACCGCTTTAATTTTTCCACATATTGTTATGTTATGTTGCCTTATTCTAAAATGTATTAAATCCTCATTCAAAAATGTATTTCTTCCTCATCAATCTACACACAATACCTCATAATGACATCACAATAGCTCGTAATGACATCACAATAGCTCGTAATGACATCACAATACCTCATAATGACATCACAATACCTCATAATGACATCACAATACCTCATAATGACAAAGTGAAAACAGGTTTTTAGAAATGTTAGCACATTTATTACAAATAAATAAAACAGAAACACTATATTTACATAAGTATTCAGACTCTTTGCTATGAGACTCGAAATTGAGCTCAGGTGCATCCTGTTTCTATTGATCATCCTTGAGATGTTTCTACAACTTGATTGGAGTCCACCTGTGGTAAATTCAATTCATTAGACATGATTTGAAAAGGCACCCATCTGTCTTTATATAAGGTCCAACAGTTGACAGTGCATGTCAGAGCAAAAACAAAGCCATGAGGTCGAAGGAATTGTCCGTAGAGCCCCGAGACAGGATTGTGTTGAGGCACAGATCTGGGGAAGAGTACCAAAACATTTCTGCAACATTGAAGGTCCCCATGAACAAAGTGGCCTCCATCATTCTTAAATGGAAGAAGTTTGGAAACACCAAGACTCTTCCTAGAGCTGGCCGCCCGCCAAACTGAGCAATCAGGGGAGAAGGGCCTTGGTCAGGGAGGTGACCAAGAACCTGATGGTCACTCTGACAGAGCTCCAGAGTTCCTCTGAGGAGATGGGAGGACATTCCAGAAGGACAATCTCTGCAACACTTCACCAATCAGGCCTTTATGGTAGAGTGGCCAGACGGAAGCCACTCCAAAGTAAAAGACACGACAGCCTGCTTGGAGTTTGTTAAAAGGCACAAAGGACTCTCAGAACATGAGAAACAAGATTATCTGGTCTGATGAAACCAAGATTGACCTCTTTGGCCTGAATGCCAAGCATCATGTCTGGCGGAAACCTGGCACCATCCCTACGGTGAAGCATGGTGGTGGCAGCATCATGCAGTGGGGATGATTTTCAGTGGCAGGGACTGGGAGACTAGTCAGGATTGAGGGAAAGATGAACGGAGCAAAGTAGAGAGAGATAATTGATGAAAACCTGCTCAGGACCTCAGACTGGAGCGATGGTTCACCTTCCAACAGGACAATGACCCTAAGCACACAGCCAAGACAACGCAGGAGTGGCTTCGGGAATGTCCTTTAGTGGCCCAGCCAGAGCCCGGACTTGAACCCGATCAACCATCTCTGGAGAGAACTGAAAATAGCTGTGCAGCGACGCTCCCCATCCAACCTGACAGAGCTTGAGAGGATCTGCAGAGAAGAATGGGAGAAACTCCCCAAATACAGGTGTGCCAACCTTATATCGTCATTCCCAAGAATACTCGAGGCTGTAATCGCTGCCAAAGGTGCTTCAACAAAGTACTGAGTAAAGGGTCTGAATACTTATTCTAATTGTGATACTTCAGTTTATTTTATTTGCAAACATTTCAAACAATTTCTAAAAACCTGTTTTTGCTTTTGTCATTATGGGGTGTGTGTGTAGATTGAATTAAATGTTGTTTTTCCCCTCATCATTTTAGAATAAGGCTGTAACGTAACAAAATGTGGAAAAAGTCAAGGGGTCTGAATACTTTCTGAATGCACGGTGGATAACGTTTTTTTACACTTTCACCAAATAAGATTTGTTATTAAAAGTAAAATACACTGCATTTCAAGCAGTCAGCTATGAATTCAGAGCTTGTGAAACTATACCTAAGATAAATATAAACCTTCCACAAACATCAGACCCACTAATAATTAAATGATTCTATCAAAATAGTTTAACCTGCTTTTTTGTAATAATCACTGATCTGCGTTTCAAGTCTGTGAAAATGCCGTTTGTTCCAAATGTAACCAGAACCACATATAATCATCATTCACTAATGATGACCAACTTCCTGTAGCTGGCATTATAGAAAATTAACACTGGTCTCATTAACAATATCCCACGCGCTAGTGGTTAGCCCACGCGCTAGTGATTAGCCCACGCGCTAGTGATTAGCCCACGCGCTAGTGATTAGCCCACGCGCTAGTGATTAGCCCACGCGCTAGTGATTAGCCAGCTAATCTTTATATTTCAAGTTGAGTCGACGTGGATCTATCTGCTAGCTAACAAGGTAGAACAGTTGAATAGTTATGAACACACCCTTCTGTCCATCTTTGAGCAGCAGGCTAGCTAGCCTGCGGTTTGAGCAGGTTTGAGCAGCAGGCTAGCTAGCCTGCGGTTTGAGCAGGTTTGAGCAGCAGGCTAGCTAGCCTGTCCACTCTGTTCACATGTTTTTCTCAGCATGAGAACGAGTTGCCAATTACTTATATAAATGCTGTTTTGTTCTTATTCCACATTTATAAAACACAAGAGTAGACCGCTAGTATAACAGTCTTTGCCTAAAATGCTGCTAGCTGTATGTGGTACCCCAATGCGACAAACTGGAGCATTCATTTACCAGAATCAATGTTCATTGATACTCCCGTTTTAGTAGTGTCTGCTCCGCGGGCAATTTGAAGAGTTGAGACATAAAAATGGGAAGGTGAACACAGCACAGAAGGAGCGAAGAAGATGAGACCAAAAAGACAACATGAAAACAAGCATAAACACTCAGAAAAACACAAAAAACAAACAAATTATTGGTATACAGGCATATTGAGCTAAAACATTAAAATCTGAATGAATTGGAAATGTTGCCGAGCCTTAGAGGAGTTTCAAGCTAACACGATCAGTCAGTACACAAAGACCCTACAGAATAACGAAAGGGGCTTTGGGAGCACTAGAGCCTGGGTTAAGCACCGTACACAAGCCCCTCGTGTAATTCACAGCGTCTGGATCCCCCTCACCCAAAAGACGCTAAATCACACACTAGTAACAACGTGAATACAATTCAGCCGACAGACAGTGGAACTCAACCACTGAGGGACAGAAGAGGCCAGAGACTTCGACAACAAGCGAGCAGGACGAACGGTCGTTGTCACGATTCCAAATAAAACAAGGGCTTTGCTAATCCCATAAACAGACCTGACCTAGCATCCTTGGCATTGAGGTTTATGTGGCTTACTTTGGTTCTGTTACATGAATAAGGATGAGCATGTATATTAGATTACACCAACGCTCATTAAAATCAAACAGCGCAGCACGAGATGTCCTGTTAGAAAAGCAAACACGCCGCGGTGTGTTTGTTCAGAGCTCTGGGAACGTTGCCTCTGTTGAAAGAATATTGGGAGGATAATCTGAGCTGGGGCCGTGTCGAGACAGACTGCCTACTTCAGTTTTCTCCCTTTCTTTCCTACCTCTTTATCCCCCTATCTTTTCGGCTCTCTTCCAGTCTCTCTCCCAGTCTCTCTCCTTCGGCTCTCTCCCAGTCTCTCTCCTTGTCTCTCTCCCAGTCTCTCTCCTTGTCTGTCTCCCAGTCTCTCTCCTTGTCTGTCTCCCAGTCTCTCTCCTTTGGCTCTCTCCTTTGGCTCTCTCCTTTGGCTCTCTCCTTTGGCTCTCTCCTTTGGGCCTCTCCTTTGGGCCTCTCCTTTGGGCCTCTCCTTTGGGCCTCTCCTTTGGGCCTCTCCCAGGGCCTCTCCCAGGGCCTCTCCCAGGGCCTCTCCCAGGGCCTCTCCTTCGGCTCTCTCCCAGGCTCTCTCATTCGGCTCTCTCCCAGGCTCTCTCCCAGGCTCTCTCCCAGGCTCTCTCCTTCGGCTCTCTCCTTCGGCTCTCTCCCAGGCTCTCTCCTTCGGCTCTCTCCTTCGGCTCTCTCCTTCGGCTCTCTCCTTTGGCTCTCTCCCAGTCTCTCTCCTTTGGGCCTCTCCCAGGCTCTCTCCCAGGCTCTCTCCTTCGGCTCTCTCCTTCGGCTCTCTCCTTCGGCTCTCTCCTTCGGCTCTCTCCTTCGGCTCTCTCCTTCGGCTCTCTCCTTCGGCTCTCTCCTTCGGCTCTCTCCTTTGGGCCTCTCCCAGGGCCTCTCCCAGGGCCTCTCCCAGGGCCTCTCCCAGGGCCTCTCCCAGGGCCTCTCCCAGGCTCTCTCCCAGGCTCTCTCCCAGTCTCTCTCCCAGTCTCTCTCCTTCGGCTCTCTCCTTCGGCTCTCTCCTTCGGCTCTCTCCTTCGGCTCTCTCCTTCGGCTCTCTCCCAGTCTCTCTCCCAGTCTCTCTCCCAGGGCCTCTCCTTCGGCTCTCTCCCAGGCTCTCTCCCAGGCTCTCTCCTTCGGCTCTCTCCCAGGCTCTCTCCTTCGGCTCTCTACCAGTCTCTCTACCAGTCTCTCTACCAGTCTCTCTCCCAGTCTCTCTCCTTCGGCTCTCCCAGGCTCTCTCCTTCGGCTCTCTACCAGTCTCTCTACCAGTCTCTCTACCAGTCTCTCTACCAGTCTCTCTCCCAGTCTCTCTCCTTCGGCTCTCTCCTTCGGCTCTCTCCTTCGGCTCTCTACCAGTCTCTCTCCTTCGGCTCTCTCCCAGTCTCTCTCCTTCGGCTCTCTCCCAGGCTCTCTACCAGGCTCTCTACCAGGCTCTCTACCAGGCTCTCTACCAGTCTCTCTCCTTTGGCTCTCTCCCAGGGCCTCTCCTTTGGCTCTCTCCCAGGGCCTCTCCTTTGGCTCTCTCCCAGGGCCTCTCCTTCGGCTCTCTCCCAGGCTCTCTCCCAGGCTCTCTCCTTCGGCTCTCTCCCAGGCTCTCTCCTTCGGCTCTCTCCCAGGCTCTCTCCCAGGCTCTCTCCCAGGCTCTCTCCTTTGGCTCTCTCCCAGGCTCTCTCCTTCGGCTCTCTCCTTCGGCTCTCTCCTTCGGCTCTCTCCTTCGGCTCTCTCCTTTGGCTCTCTCCCAGGCTCTCTCCCAGGCTCTCTCCCAGGCTCTCTCCTTCGGCTCTCTACCAGTCTCTCTACCAGTCTCTCTCCTTCGGCTCTCTCCCAGTCTCTCTCCTTCGGCTCTCTCCTTCGGCTCTCTCCTTCGGCTCTCTCCTTCGGCTCTCTACCAGTCTCTCTCCTTCGTCTCTCTCCCAGGCTCTCTCCTTCGGCTCTCTACCAGTCTCTCTACCAGTCTCTCTACCAGTCTCTCTCCTTCGGCTCTCTCCCAGTCTCTCTCCCAGTCTCTCTACCAGTCTCTCTCCTTCGGCTCTCTCCCAGTCTCTCTCCTTCGGCTCTCTCCTTCGGCTCTCTACCAGTCTCTCTCCTTCGTCTCTCTCCCAGGCTCTCTCCCAGGCTCTCTCCTTCGGCTCTCTACCAGTCTCTCTACCAGTCTCTCTACCAGTCTCTCTCCTTCGGCTCTCTCCCAGTCTCTCTCCCAGTCTCTCTCCTTCGGCTCTCTACCAGTCTCTCCTTCGTCTCTCTCCCAGTCTCTCTCCTTCGGCTCTCTCCCAGTCTCTCTCCCTCGGCTCTCTCCCAGTCTCTCTCCCAGGGCCTCTCCTTTGGCTCTCTCCCAGGGCCTCTCCTTCGGCTCTCTCCCAGGCTCTCTCCTTCGGCTCTCTCCCAGTCTCTCTCCTTCGGCTCTCTCCCAGGCTCTCTACCAGTCTCTCTCCCAGTCTCTCTCCTTTGGCTCTCTCCCAGGCTCTCTCCTTCGGCTCTCTCCCAGGCTCTCTCCTTTGGTTCGGTTCCAGTGTTAGACGCCAATGTATTCCTTCTTGGTGAGAAGAGAGGACATTGAAAGAAAGTGCACTGCTACACTACAAAAGTATGTGGACACCTGCTCGTCCAACATCTCATTCAAAATCATGACCATTAAAATGGAGTTGGTCCCCACCTTTACTGCAATAAGAGCCTCCACTCTTCTGGGAAGGCTTTCTACAAGATGTTGGAACATTGCTGAGTGGACTTCCACTCAGCCACAAGAGCATTAGTGAGGTCGGGCACTGATGTTTTGGCGATAAGGCTTTGCTCGCAGTCGGCGTTCCAGTTCATCCAAAAGGTTTCCAATGGGGTTGAGGTCAGGGCTCAATGGAGGCCAGTCAAGTTCTTCCACACCGATCTCGACAAACCATTTGTGTGGACCTCGCTTTGTGCACGGGAGTATTGTCATGCTGAAACAGGAAAGGGCCTTCCCCAAACTGTAGCAACAAAGTTGGAAGCACAGAATCATCTAGAATGTCATTGTATGCTGTAGTGTTAAGATTTCCCTTCACTGGAACTAAAGGACCCAAATCATGAAAAACAACCCCAGACCATTATTTAAAAACAGCCCAAGACCATTATTCCTCCTCCACCAAACTTAACAGTTGGCACTATGCATTGGGGCAGGTAGTGTATCGCCATGTCAGTTTAGGTGAGGGGGAGGATGGGTGTGGCGTCTGAAGAGCATATTGTCTGGAGGAGATGAGTTAACCATACAGGTCCTACAGTGACCATGTTAACCTCTAGGACCTGTCATGTCCTACAGTGACCATGTTAACCCCTAGGACCTGTCATGTCCTACAGTGACCATGTTAACCTCTAGGACCTGTCATGTCCTACAGTGACCATGTTAACCCCTAGGACCTGTCATGTCCTACAGTGACCATGTTAACCCCTAGGACCTGTCATGTCCTACAGTGACCATGTTAACCCCTAGGACCTGTCATGTCCTACAGTGACCATGTTAACCCCTAGGACCTGTCATGTCCTACAGTGACCATGTTAACTCCTAGGACCTGTCATGTCCTACAGTGACCATGTTAACCCCTAGGACCTGTCATGTCCTACAGTGACCATGTTAACCTCTAGGACCTGTCATGTCCTACAGTGACCATGTTAACCCCTAGGACCTGTCATGTCCTACAGTGACCATGTTAACCCCTAGGACCTGTCATGTCCTACAGTGACCATGTTAACCTCTAGGACCTGTCATGTCCTACAGTGACCATGTTAACCTCTAGGACCTGTCATGTCCTACAGTGACCATGTTAACCTCTAGGACCTGTCATGTCCTACAGTGACCATGTTAACCACTAGGACCTGTCATGTCCTACAGTGACCATGTTAACCTCTAGGACCTGTCATGTCCTACAGTGACCATGTTAACCCCTGGGACCTGTCATGTCCTACAGTGACCATGTTAACCCCAAGAATGGTCCACCACCCAAAGGGTATCCAGGCAACTTGACAACAGTGGGAAGCATTGGAGTCAATATGGACCAGCATCACTGTACTTTCGACACCTTGTAGAGTCCATGTCCTGACGAATTGAGGCTGTTCTGAGGGCCAAAAAGGGGTTGCACCTCAATACTACTAAAGAATGTTCTTAATGTTTTGTACACTCAGTTACTGACTTAACCCCTAGTGCAACGTTACCAAACTCAGCCCTTTGGACCCAAAGGGGAGCACGTTTAGTTTTTATGCCTTAACAGTACACAGCCGAAGCAAACGATCAAACCTTGAGGATTAGTTGATGACTTAAATCAGCTGTGTAGTGCTAGTGCAAAAACCTGCTACCCCTGGGGTCCCCAGGACCGAGTTTGGGAAACTCTGCCCTAGGGCCTGTCATGTCCTATTGTGGGCTTGACTGAGCAGACAAGGCTTCGGTTCGATGGGCTTGACTGAGCAGACAAGGCTTCGGTTCGAAGAGCTACCACAGTCACATGCTTGGAAGCGAGGGGTAAATTGTTCTTAATGTAAGACCGGCTAGGCGCTAAGCTAACCAGAGGCTGGAATAGTCTAGGACAGGGCTCTCCAACAGGGCAGGGCTCTCCAACAGGGCAGGGCTCTCCAACAGGACAGGGCTCTCTAACAGGACAGGGCTCTCCAACAGGACAGGGCTCTCCAACAGGACAGGGCTCTCCAACAGGACAGGGCTCTCCAACAGGACAGGGCTCTCCAACAGGACAGGGCTCTCCAACAGGACAGGGCTCTCCAACAGGACAGGGCTCTCCAACAGGACAGGGCTCTCCAACAGGACAGGGCTCTCCAACAGGACAGGGCTCTCCAACAGGACAGGGCTCTCCAACAGGACAGGGCTCTCCAACAGCTAATTATTAGAATCAGGTTTGCTAGATTAGGGTTGGAACAAAACCCTGCAGGACGGTAGCTCTCCAGGATTAAGGTTAGAGAGCCCTGGTCTAGGGTCTATCGGACTAGGTTTCTACTAAGCTAACATATGGAATTGTTTTGAGATGGTCATACCATTTTGCAATTTGATTTTTAATTTTAGGACCACTAACTACAAAAAAAATAAAAAATAGATAGATAGATAGATAGATACATAGATATATAAATAAATAAAAACATTTGATGAAACGTTGAATTTGTCCTTACTGCTATTAGCCAATAGAAACACATTGAATAACAGATAGTCCTTACTGCTATTAGCCAATAGAAACACATTGAATAACAGATAGTCCTTACTGCTATTAGCCAATAGAAACACATTGAATAACAGATAGTCCTTACTGCTATTAGCCAATAGAAACACATTGAATAACAGATAGACCTTACTGCTATTAGCCAATAGAAACACATTGAATAACAGACCGTCCTTACTGCTATTAGCCAATAGAAACACATTGCATAACAGTCCTTACTGCTATTAGCCAATAGAAACACATTGAATAACAGACAGTCCTTACTGCTATTAGCCAATAGAAACACATTGAATAACAGATAATCCTTACTGCTATTAGCCAATAGAAACACATTGAATAACAGATAGTCTTTACTGCTATTAGCCAATAGAAACACATTGAATAACAGATAGTCCTTACTGCTATTAGCCAATAGAAACACATTGAATAACAGACCGTCCTTACTGCTATTAGCCAATAGAAACACATTGAATAACAGATAGTCCTTACTGCTATTAGCCAATAGAAACACATTGAATAACAGATAGTCAACATATAAATCAAGAGGAAGTATGTTTTGAAGTGTCTGCACACAAAAAAGAAAAAAAAAGAGAAATAAGAAAGCTCAGGAAATAGATCCCTTTCCCCCCATATTTAACTAAAAGTACTTCCATATACACTGAGTGTAGAAAACATTAGGAACACCTTCCTATTACTGAGCCCCGTTTACCCTCAGAACAGACTCAATTCGTTGGTACACGTAGGTATACCGGGGTATTTGGAAATATATATATATACATACAGGGGTATTTGGAAAAAGGTCACGGGATGGTTTTTCAATACCCTCAAAACTATTTATTAAAAAAAAATAAAAAAAAAATAAAGTGCATATTTAAAGCTGTAAGTAAATACCTGCAATCAACTTGTGCAATATGTTTGGAAATAAAGAACATTGCGTTCTTCTTAATCTGTCAAATTATCATGAAGTTTACGGTAGACCTGAGTCACGTTTCAAGTGGTGTATGTTTACCAGTACACAACGACGAGAGACCGGAGCCTTGTGAGTCACTCACTGTTGTGCAGCACGTACCAGCTGATCTGACTACGGTATGGAGTTCACAACTAAATGTTTGCCCGGCTAGATATTTTATGACTATTAAGTTAACTGTCTAAAATTAGCTAAATTCACTGCAGTTGTGGATTCGGGTTTGCTAACTTAGCAGCTAGTTCGCTATCTAGCTATGTGGTTAGATTCTTCCAACACCACTTCCAGCAGCATCTGGTCCCCCATCCAGGGGCCGACAAGGACCAACCCTGTTTAACTTCAGAGGCAAGCGGTGGGATGCAGGGTGGTGGCATTGCTAACCTTCAGAAAACAGAGTACCCGTGGGGTTTGAAAACCCCCTATGTTCAGTACCGGTACTACCGAATATCCCGATATGGCACAAGGTCAGTATGAAAATCTGGATAACACCCAAGTTTATCTACAAGGTGTCGAAAGTGTTTCACTGGGATGCTGGACCATGTTGACTCCAATGCTTCAACAATTCTGTCAAGTTGGCTGGATGTCCTTTGGCTGGTAGACAATTCTTGATACACACGGGGGAAACTGTTGATCGTGTTGCAGTTCTTGACACACTCACACCGGTGTGCCTGGCACCTACTACCATACCCTGGAATATAGCTTTCACCTGGATTCACCTGGTCAGTCTAGGTCATGGAAAGAGCAGGTGTTCCTAATGTTTTGTACACTCAGTGTATACATCCATAAAACATGTTTAACTGGTACCTTCAGATGAGTCTTGTGAGGACTGTAGGTTTCCTAGATCAAAACAACCGACATGTATGATACCAGCCTACTTATTGAAGAGTTTCTTTAGTTTAGTTTCTTTATTTTACTATTTTTCTATATTGTAGAATAATAGTGAAGACATCAAAACTATGAAATAACACATATGAAACCATGTAGTAACCAAAGTGTTAAATCAAAATATATTTAGTAATTGAGATTCTTCAAAGTAGCCACCCTTTGCCTTGATAACAGCTTTCCACACTATTGACATCATCTCAACCAGCTTCACCTGGAATACTTTTCCAACAGTCTTGAAGGAGTTCCCACATATGCTGAGCACTTGTTGATTGCTTTTCCTTCACTTTGCGGTCCAACTCATCCCAAACCATCTCAATTGGGTTGAGGTCGGGTGATTGTGGAGGCCAGGTCATCTGATGCAGCACTCCATCACTCTCCTTCTTGGTCAAATAGCCCTTACACAGCTTGGAGGTGTGTTGGGTCATTGTCCTGTTGAAAAACAAATGATAGTCCCACTAAGCGCAAACCAGATGGGATGGTTCGCTGCAGAATGCTGTGGTAGCCATGTTGGTTAAGTGTGCCTTGAATTCCAAATAAAATCACAGACCGTGTCACCATCACACCTCCTCCTCCATGCTTCACGGTGGGAACCACACATGCGGAGATCATCTGTTCACCTACTCTGCGTTTCAAAAAGACAAGGCGGTTAGAAACCAATTTTTTTTTGCAGATTTGGACTCATCAGACCAAAGGACACATTTCCATCGGTCTAATATCCATTGCTTGTGTTTCTTGGCACAAGCAAGTCTCTTCTTCTTATTGGTGTCCTTTGGTCCTTTGTCACCAAAGCCCCATATACTACCCACCACTGTGACCTGTATGCTCTCGTTGGCTGGCGCTCGCTTCATATTCGTCGTCAAACCCACTGGCTCCAGGTCATCTACAAGTCTCTGCTAGGTAAATCCCCGCCTTATCTCAGCTCACTGGTCACCATAGCAGCACCCACCCGTAGCACATGCTCCAGCAGGTATATTTCACTGGTCAACCCCAAAGCATATTCCTCCTTTGGCCACCTTTCCTTCCAGTTCTCTGCTGCCAATGACTGAAAATAATTGCAAAAATCCCTGTAGCTGGAGACTCATATCTCCCTCACTAACTATAAGCATCAGCTGTTAGAGCAGCTTACCGATCATTGCACCTGTACATAGCCCATCTGTACATAGCCCATCCAACTACCTCATCCCCATACTGTTATTTATTTTGCTCCATTGCACCCCTGTATCTCTACTTGCACATTCATCTTCTGCACATCTATCACTCCAGTGTTTATTGTGTAATTACTTCCCCACTATGGCCTATTTATTGCCTTACCTCCATAATCTTGCCTCATTTGCACACGCTGTATATAGACTTTTTTCTATTGTGTTATTGACTATACGTTTGTTTATGTGTAACTCTGTGTTGTTTGTGTCACACTGCTTTGCTTTATCTTGGCCAGGTCGCAGTTGTAAATGAGAACTTGTTCTCAACTGGCCGACCTGGTTAAATAAAGGTAAAATAAATAACTGTACTGGTTTCTTTGCAAAAATTCAACCATGAAGGCCTGATTCATGCAGTCTCCTATGAACAGTTGATGTTGAGAACTAATGAACTTACCCTCTGCAGCAGAGGTTACTCTGGTTCTTCCTTTCCTGTGGCGGTCCTCATGAGAGCCAGTTTAATCATAGCACTTGATGGTTTTTGCGAGAGCACTTGATGAAACTTTCAAAGTTCTTGAAATATTCCGTATTGACTGACCATCATGTCTTAAAGTAATGATGGACTGTTGTTTCTCTTTGCTTATTTGAGCTGTTCTTGCCATATGGACTTGGTCTTTTACCAAACAGGGATATCTTCTGTACACCACCCCTACCTTGTCACAACATAACTGATTGGCTCAAATGCATTAAAAAGGAAAGAAAATCCACAAATTAACTTTTAATAAGGCACAGCTGTTAATTGAAATGCATTCCAGGTGACTACCTAGTGAAGCTGGTTGAGAGAATGCCAAGAGTGTACAAAGCTGTCATCAAGGCAAAGGGTGGCTACTTTGAAGAATCTCAAATATAAAATACATTTTGATTTGTATAATTGTTTTTTGGTTACTACATGATTCCATATGTTTTATTTCATAGTTTTGATGTCTTCACTATTATTCTACAATGTAGAAAATAGTTTTTTTTAAATTTAAGAAAACCCCTGGAATAAGTAGGTGTTTCCAAACTTTTGACTGGTACTGTACGTGTCCGTGAGAGTCTCACCTTCCGAAGAGTTTTAGTGTGTGTAGCCCAAACTCTTGGAACGCTACAGTCAGAAGTTGCCAGATTGTCTGTAACGACTTCAGATGAGTCCCATAAAACTTGTGTGAGTCGTAGAGCAAAACGGAGAACACCATCGTGTCCATAGAGCGGTCATATTCGTTTGCAGGCCAAACTCTTTGGACGCTACAGACGTTTTCGTGAGGAGATTTTCGTGATGTCTCCTGGTCTGACAAACAGTGCCCTAGCTCTGCCACCTTCCACCACAGATGCAGCAGGCCAGCATATACAGATGTGGTAGATTGAGACGCAGGCCAATGCAAAATAACAGATATCTCTAGCTTAAACTGGGATTGTGTTATTATGGTAATTAGATTTCCGCAGGTTTGTTGACAGACTCTACATGATGCTTCACTGACCCTCTTCCCTTCCCTCCGCCAGCCAAACAGGCAGCCAGCTAGCCAGACAGACAGACAGCCAGCTAGCCAGACAGGCAGCCAGCTAGCCAGACAGACAGGCAGCCAGCCAGCCAGACAGGCAGCCAGCTAGCCAGACAGACAGGCAGCCAGCCAGCCAGCCAGACAGACAACCAGCTAGCCAGCCAGCCAGGCAGCCAGCCAGCCAGACAGGCAGCCAGCCAGTCAGACAGACAGCCAGCTAGCCAGACAGCCAGCCAGCCAGACAGACAACCAGCTAGCCAGACAGACAGCCAGCTAGCCAGACAGACAGGCAGCTAGCCAGACAGACAGACAGGCAGCCAGCTAGCCAGACAGGCAGCCAGCTAGCCAGACAGACAGCCAGACAGGCAGCCAGACAGGCAGCCAGCTAGCCAGACAGCCAGACAGGCAGCCAGCTAGCTAGCCAGACAGCCAGCCAGACAGACAACCAGCTAGCCAGCCAGACAGACAGGCAGCCAGCCAGTCAGACAGACAGCCAGCTAGCCAGACAGACAGCCAGCCAGACAGACAACCAGCTAGCCAGACAGACAGCCAAGCTAGCCAGACAGACAGGCAGCCAGCCAGACAGGCAGCCAGCTAGCCAGACAGCCAGCTAGCCAGACAGGCAGCCAGCTAGCCAGACAGCCAGACAGGCAGCCAGCTAGCCAGACAGACAGCCAGACAGGCAGCCAGACAGGCAGCCAGCTAGCCAGACAGCCAGACAGGCAGCCAGCTAGCTAGCCAGACAGACAGCCAGACAGGCAGCCAGACAGGCAGCCAGCTAGCCAGACAGCCAGACAGGCAGCCAGCTAGCCAGACAGACAGGCAGCCAGCTAGCCAGACAGCCAGACAGGCAGCCAGCTAGCCAGACAGACAGCCAGACAGGCAGCCAGACAGCCAGACAGGCAGCCAGCTAGCCAGACAGACAGCCAGACAGGCAGCCAGCTAGCCAGACAGACAGCCAGACAGGCAGCCAGCTAGCCAGACAGACAGCCAGACAGACAGCCAGACAGGCAGCCAGACAGGCAGACAGGCAGCCAGCTAGCCAGACAGACAGCGGAACACCCGCAGACATTGACAAATGGAATTTTCAAAGAAAGTTCAACTTTGAGAAGGAAGTAAGCCCAAAGAAGCGCCAGCCAATATTTGATGAGACCTCAGTTGGTGTTTTTCTATAAAGGAAGTGAAGACGTCTAAGAGGAAGTCACATGCTAAGGAGTGTTCTGCTATCACACTGTGACATGTAAATCATTCAAATTGCTAAACAGGCCATGATGCAATTTACCCTTACCCTTTAAATGGAGGATCTTCAAACAGTATAGAGGGTGAGATTCCAAATGGTACCTACCCTTTAAATGGGGGATCCTCAAACAGTACAAAGGGTGAGATTCCAAATGGTTCCTACCCTTTAAATGGAGGATCTTCAAACAGTATATAGGGTGAGATTCCAAATGGTACCTACCCTTTAAATGGGGGATCCTCAAACAGTACAGAGGGTGAGATTCCAAATGGTTCCTACCCTTTAAATGGAGGATCCTCTAACAGTATAGAGGGTGATATTCCAAATGGTTCCTACCCTTTAAATGGGGGATCCTCAAACAGTACAGAGGGTGAGATTCCAAATGGTACCTACCCTTTAAAAATGGGGATCCTCAAACAGTACAGAGGGTGAGATTCCAAATGGTTCCTACCCTTTAAATGGAGGATCCTCAAACAGTACAGAGGGTGAGATTCCAAATGGTTCCTACCCTTTAAATGGAGGATCCTCAAACAGTACAGAGGGTGAGATTCCAAATGGTACCTACCCTTTAAATGGAGGATCCTCAAACAGTACAGAGGGTGAGATTCCAAATGGTTCCTACCCTTTAAATGGGGGATCCTCAAACAGTACAGAGGGTGAGATTCCAAATGGTACCTACCCTTTAAATGGAGGATCCTCAAACAGTACAGAGGGTGAGATTCCAAATGGTACCTACCCTTTAAATGGGGGATCCTCAAACAGTATAGAGGGTGAGATTCCAAATGGTACCTACCCTTTAAATGGAGGATCCTCAAACAGTATAGAGGGTGAGATTCCAAATGGTTCCTACCCTTTAAATGGAGGATCCTCAAACAGTACAGAGGGTGAGATTCCAAATGGTTCCTACCCTTTAAATGGAGGATCCTCAAACAGTACAGAGGGTGAGATTCCAAATGGTTCCTACCCTTTAAATGGGGGATCCTCAAACAGTATAGAGGGTGAGATTCCAAATGGTACCTACCCTTTAAATGGAGGATCCTCAAACAGTATAGAGGGTGAGATTCCAAATGGTACCTACCCTCTAAACTCCCAACTTATTTAACACTGTGTGAGTGAGTGAGTGAGTGAGTGAGTGAGTGAGTGAGTGAGTGAGTGAGTGAGTGAGTGAGTGAGTGAGTGAGTGAGTGAGTGAGTGAGTGAGTGAGTGAGTGAGTGAGTGAGTGAGTGAGTGAGTGAGTGAGTGAGTGAGTGAGTGAGTGAGAGAGAGAGAGAGATTCAACAGCAGATTATTTGTCAGTGGAAAACAGAGTCCGGTTTCCCCTTAGATACAGAACAGGTTCATTACAGCCTGTAGCTTCAAAGAGCTGGAAATAGAACAGGTCCAGTACAGCATTTAAATACTGATGTTTTAGTGCTGCTAACGGTTTGCCTCCCTCCCCCACACAGTCTATCAGAAAATGCTCTCCTTTCTGACAATGATTCCGAGCAGTGCATGGACTCTGAACAGTCAAAGGTCATTAAAAACAGCCCCGAGGTGCCTCTCCCCAACATATACTGGCATCTGTCTGCCCACAAGCCACTCATCTCCGTCCCAGGGACCCCCAGTGTTCCTCTCCTGCCCACAGTTCCCACCCTGATCCATTACTCATGACGACCAGTAAACACAAGATGGTAGAGTTTAAATGTGTCTGTAAGATAAGGACAGGAGATGATTCACCAAGCCTTGGAGCTGAGGTATAATGGCATTAAAACACTGATGGAATTATCCACAATGCAAGGTTTTTAGAGCGGACACAAGAGGAGGGAGAGAGAAAGAGACAGACGGATAGAGGAAGAGGGATAGAGAGACGGACCACACAAGGCTAATCAGATTTGACAGATTGGCTTAGCTAAAGGACTGATCTGGTCTTTGTCCTTCCAGACGTCTGGAGGTGTAGGGGGCTGAGTGAGGCTGAGTGAGGCTGAGTGAGGGATTGGAGGTCACATCACAATACTGAACATCTACACAGGCTAGGCCCATTATTGTCACAACCCTTCACGAGATACGGTCAATGCCAAATGAAATTGCAATTGATTAGTTGATTGTAAATCACCGGGGGGGGGGGGGGGGGGGGGAATTGATGTGGAGAGCGGTGCCATATATATTACGTCATCTGGACATGCAGGACGGTACAGGGATGACAGGGGATAACATCATACGGTACAGGGATGACAGCCCATAACACACTGGTATTAACTTTGGGTCAGACAGACAGAGATAGAGGACTCGAGATTCATAGAACCCAGGTCAGAGTTAGATAGAGGACTCTAGATTCATAGAACCCAGGTCAGAGTTAGATAGAGGACTCTAGATTCATAGAACCCAGGTCAGAGTTAGATAGAGGACTCTAGATTCATAGAACCCAGGTCAGAGTTAGATAGAGGACTCTAGATTCATAGAACCCAGGTCAGAGTTAGATAGAGGACTCGAGATTCATAGAACCCAGGTCAGAGTTAGTTAGATAGAGGACTCTAGATTCATAGAACCCAGGTCAGAGTTAGTTAGAGGACTCTAGATTCATAGAACCCAGGTCAGAGCTAGATAGAGGACTCTAGATTCATAGAACCCAGGTCAGTGTTAGATAGAGGACTCTAGATTCATAGAACCCAGGTCAGAGTCAGTTAGAGGACTCTAGATTCATAGAACCCAGGTCAGAGTTAGATAGAGGACTCTAGATTCATAGAACCCAGGTCAGTGTTAGATAGAGGACTCTAGATTCATAGAACCCAGGTCAGAGTCAGTTAGAGGACTCTAGAATCATAGAACCCAGGTCAGAGTTAGATAGAGGACTCGAGATTCATAGAACCCAGGTCAGAGTTAGATAGAGGACTCGAGATTCATAAAACCCAGGTCAGTGTTAGATAGAGGACCTGAGATTCATAGAACCCAGGTCAGAGTCAGTTAGAGGACTCTAGATTCATAGAACCCAGGTCAGAGTTAGATAGAGGACTCGAGATTCATAGAACCCAGGTCAGAGTTAGATAGAGGACTCTAGATTCATAGAACCCAGGTCAGAGTTAGATAGAGGACCTGAGATTCATAGAACCCAGGTCAGAGTCAGTTAGAGGACTCTAGATTCATAGAACCCAGGTCAGAGTCAGTTAGAGGACTCTAGATTCATAGAACCCAAGTCAGAGCTAGATAGAGGACTCTAGATTCATAGAACCCAGGTCAGAGTTAGATAGAGGACTCTAGATTCATAGAACCCAGGTCAGAGTTAGATAGAGGACTCGAGATTCATAGAACCCAGGTCAGAGTTAGATAGAGGACTCGAGATTCATAGAACCCAGGTCAGAGTTAGATAGAGGACCTGAGATTCATAGAACCCAGGTCAGAGTCAGTTAGAGGACTCTAGATTCATAGAACCCAGGTCAGAGCTAGATAGAGGACTCTAGATTCATAGAACCCAGGTCAGAGCTAGATAGAGGACTCTACATTCATAGAACCCAGGTCAGAGTTAGATAGAGGACTCTAGATTCAAAGAAACCCAGGTCAGAGATAGTTAGAGGACTCTAGATTTATAGAACCCAGGTCAGACAGAGTTAGTTAGAGGACTCTAGATTCATAGAACCCAGGTCAGAGTTAGATAGAGGACTCTAGATTCATAGAACCCAGGTCAGAGTTAGTTAGAGGACTCTAGATTCATATAACCCAGGTCAGAGTCAGTTAGAGGACTCTAGATTCATAGAACCCATGTCAGAGCTAGATAGAGGACTCTAGATTCATAGAACCCAGGTCAGAATTAGATAGAGGACTCTAGATTCATAGAACCCAGGTCAGAGTTAGTTAGAGGACTCTAGATTCAAAGAACCCAGGTCAGAGATAGTTAGAGGACTCTAGATTCATAGAACCCAGGTCAGACAGAGTTAGTTAGAGGACTCTAGATTCATATAACCCAGGTCAGAGTTAGTTAGAAGACTCTAGATTCATATAACCCAGGTCAGAGTCAGTTAGAGGACTCTAGATTCATAGAACCCAGGTCAGAAATAGATAGAGGACTCTACATTCATAGAACCCAGGTCAGAGTTAGATAGAGGACTCTAGATTCAAAGAAACCCAGGTCAGAGATAGTTAGAGGACTCTAGATTCATAGAACCCAGGTCAGAGTTAGATAGAGGACTCTAGATTCATAGAACCCAGGTCAGACAGAGTTAGTTAGAGGACTCTAGATTCATAGAACCCAGGTCAGAGTCAGTTAGAGGACTCTAGATTCATAGAAGCCAGGTCAGAGTCAGTTAGAGGACTCTAGATTCATAGAACCCAGGTCAGAGTTAGATAGAGGACTCTAGATTTATAGAACCCAGGTCAGACAGAGTTAGTTAGAGGACTCTAGATTCATAGAACCCAGGTCAGAGTTAGATAGAGGACTCTAGATTCATAGAACCCAGGTCAGACAGAGTTAGTTAGAGGACTCTAGATTCATAGAACCCAGGTCAGAGTTAGATAGAGGACTCTAGATTCATAGAACCCAGGTCAGAGTTAGTTAGAGGACTCTAGATTCATAGAACCCAGGTCAGAGTTAGATAGAGGACTCTAGATTCATAGAACCCAGGTCAGAGTTAGATAGAGGACTCGAGATTCATAGAACCCAGGTCAGAGTCAGTTAGAGGACTCTAGATTCATATAACCCAGGTCAGAGTCAGTTAGAGGACTCTAGATTCATAGAACCCAGGTCAGAGCTAGATAGAGGACTCTAGATTCATAGAACCCAGGTCAGAGTTAGATAGAGGACTCTAGATTCATAGAACCCAGGTCAGAGTTAGATAGAGGACTCTAGATTCATAGAACCCAGGTCAGACAGAGTTAGTTAGAGGACTCTAGATTCATAGAACCCAGGTCAGAAATAGATAGAGGACTCTAGATTCATAGAACCCAGGTCAGAGTTAGTTAAGAGACTCTAGATTCATAGAACCCAGGTCAGACAGAGTTAGATAGAGGACTCTAGATTCATAGAACCCAGGTCAGAGTTAGATAGAGGACTCTAGATTCATAGAACCCAGGTCAGAGTTAGATAGAGGACTCGAGATTCATAGAACCCAGGTCAGAGTTAGTTAGATAGAGGACTCTAGATTCATAGAACCCAGGTCAGTTAGTTAGAGGACTCTAGATTCATAGAACCCAGGTCAGAGCTAGATAGAGGACTCTAGATTCATAGAACCCAGGTCAGAGCTAGATAGAGGACTCTAGATTCATAGAACCCAGGTCAGAGTTAGTTAGATAGAGGACTCTAGATTCATAGAACCCAGGTCAGAGTTAGATAGAGGACTCTAGATTCATAGAACCCAGGTCAGTGTTAGATAGAGGACTCTAGATTCATAGAACCCAGGTCAGAGTCAGTTAGAGGACTCTAGATTCATAGAACCCAGGTCAGAGTTAGATAGAGGACTCTAGATTCATAGAACCCAGGTCAGTGTTAGATAGAGGACTCTAGATTCATAGAACCCAGGTCAGAGTCAGTTAGAGGACTCTAGATTCATAGAACCCAGGTCAGAGCTAGATAGAGGACTCTAGAATCATAGAACCCAGGTCAGAGTTAGATAGAGGACTCTAGATTCATAGAACCCAGGTCAGAGTTAGATAGAGGACTCGAGATTCATAGAACCCAGGTCAGAGTTAGATAGAGGACTCTAGATTCATAGAACCCAGGTCAGTGTTAGATAGAGGACTCTAGATTCATAGAACCCAGGTCAGAGTTAGATAGAGGACTCGAGATTCATAGAACCCAGGTCAGAGTTAGATAGAGGACTCGAGATTCATAAAACCCAGGTCAGTGTTAGATAGAGGACCTGAGATTCATAGAACCCAGGTCAGAGTCAGTTAGAGGACTCTAGATTCATAGAACCCAGGTCAGAGTTAGATAGAGGACCTGAGATTCATAGAACCCAGGTCAGAGTCAGTTAGAGGACTCTAGATTCATAGAACCCAGGTCAGAGTCAGTTAGAGGACTCTAGATTCATAGAACCCAGGTCAGAGCTAGATAGAGGACTCTAGATTCATAGAACCCAGGTCAGAGTTAGATAGAGGACTCTAGATTCATAGAACCCAGGTCAGAGTTAGATAGAGGACTCGAGATTCATAGAACCCAGGTCAGAGTTAGATAGAGGACTCGAGATTCATAGAACCCAGGTCAGAGTTAGATAGAGGACCTGAGATTCATAGAACCAAGGTCAGAGTCAGTTAGAGGACTCTAGATTCATAGAACCCAGGTCAGAGATAGTTAGAGGACTCTAGATTCATAGAACTCAGGTCAGAGTTAGATAGAGGACTCTAGATTCATATAACCCAGGTCAGAGTTAGAGGACTCTAGATTCATATAACCCAGGTCAGAGTCAGTTAGAGGACTCTAGATTCATAGAACCCAGGTCAGAAATAGATAGAGGACTCTAGATTCATAGAACCCAGGTCAGAGTTAGTTAAGAGACTCTAGATTCATAGAACCCAGGTCAGACAGAGTTAGATAGAGGACTCTAGATTCATAGAACCCAGGTCAGAGTTAGATAGAGGACTCGAGATTCATAGAACCCAGGTCAGAGTTAGTTAGATAGAGGACTCTAGATTCATAGAACCCAGGTCAGTTAGTTAGAGGACTCTAGATTCATAGAACCCAGGTCAGAGCTAGATAGAGGACTCTAGATTCATAGAACCCAGGTCAGAGCTAGATAGAGGACTCTAGATTCATAGAACCCAGGTCAGAGTTAGTTAGATAGAGGACTCTAGATTCATAGAACCCAGGTCAGAGTTAGATAGAGGACTCTAGATTCATAGAACCCAGGTCAGTGTTAGATAGAGGACTCTAGATTCATAGAACCCAGGTCAGAGTCAGTTAGAGGACTCTAGATTCATAGAACCCAGGTCAGAGTTAGATAGAGGACTCTAGATTCATAGAACCCAGGTCAGTGTTAGATAGAGGACTCTAGATTCATAGAACCCAGGTCAGAGTCAGTTAGAGGACTCTAGATTCATAGAACCCAGGTCAGAGCTAGATAGAGGACTCTAGAATCATAGAACCCAGGTCAGAGTTAGATAGAGGACTCTAGATTCATAGAACCCAGGTCAGAGTTAGATAGAGGACTCGAGATTCATAGAACCCAGGTCAGAGTTAGATAGAGGACTCTAGATTCATAGAACCCAGGTCAGTGTTAGATAGAGGACTCTAGATTCATAGAACCCAGGTCAGAGTTAGATAGAGGACTCGAGATTCATAGAACCCAGGTCAGAGTTAGATAGAGGACTCGAGATTCATAAAACCCAGGTCAGTGTTAGATAGAGGACCTGAGATTCATAGAACCCAGGTCAGAGTCAGTTAGAGGACTCTAGATTCATAGAACCCAGGTCAGAGTTAGATAGAGGACCTGAGATTCATAGAACCCAGGTCAGAGTCAGTTAGAGGACTCTAGATTCATAGAACCCAGGTCAGAGTCAGTTAGAGGACTCTAGATTCATAGAACCCAGGTCAGAGTTAGATAGAGGACTCTAGATTCATAGAACCCAGGTCAGAGTTAGATAGAGGACTCTAGATTCATAGAACCCAGGTCAGAGTTAGATAGAGGACTCGAGATTCATAGAACCCAGGTCAGAGTTAGATAGAGGACTCGAGATTCATAGAACCCAGGTCAGAGTTAGATAGAGGACCTGAGATTCATAGAACCCAGGTCAGAGTCAGTTAGAGGACTCTAGATTCATAGAACCCAGGTCAGAGCTAGATAGAGGACTCTAGATTCATAGAACCCAGGTCAGAGCTAGATAGAGGACTCTACATTCATAGAACCCAGGTCAGAGTTAGATAGAGGACTCTAGATTCAAAGAAACCCAGGTCAGAGATAGTTAGAGGACTCTAGATTTATAGAACCCAGGTCAGACAGAGTTAGTTAGAGGACTCTAGATTCATAGATCCAGGTCAGAGTTAGATAGAGGACTCTAGATTCATAGAACCCAGGTCAGACAGAGTTAGTTAGAGGACTCTAGATTCATAGAACCCAGGTCAGAGTTAGATAGAGGACTCTAGATTCATATAACCCAGGTCAGAGTCAGTTAGAGGACTCTAGATTCATAGAACCCAGGTCAGAGCTAGATAGAGGACTCTAGATTCATAGAACCCAGGTCAGAATTAGATAGAGGACTCTAGATTCATAGAACCCAGGTCAGAGTTAGTTAGAGGACTCTAGATTCAAAGAACCCAGGTCAGAGATAGTTAGAGGACTCTAGATTCATAGAACCCAGGTCAGACAGAGTTAGTTAGAGGACTCTAGATTCATATAACCCAGGTCAGAGTTAGTTAGAGGACTCTAGATTCATATAACCCAGGTCAGAGTCAGTTAGAGGACTCTAGATTCATAGAACCCAGGTCAGAAATAGATAGAGGACTCTAGATTCATAGAACCCAGGTCAGAGTTAGTTAAGAGGACTCTAGATTCATAGAACCCAGGTCAGACAGAGTTAGATAGAGGACTCTAGATTCATAGAACCCAGGTCAGAGTTAGATAGAGGACTCTAGATTCATAGAACCCAGGTCAGAGCTAGATAGAGGACTCTACATTCATAGAACCCAGGTCAGAGTTAGATAGAGGACTCTAGATTCAAAGAAACCCAGGTCAGAGATAGTTAGAGGACTCTAGATTCATAGAACCCAGGTCAGAGTTAGATAGAGGACTCTAGATTCATAGAACCCAGGTCAGACAGAGTTAGTTAGAGGACTCTAGATTCATAGAACCCAGGTCAGAGTCAGTTAGAGGACTCTAGATTCATAGAACCCAGGTCAGAGTCAGATAGAGGACTCTAGATTCATAGAACCCAGGTCAGAGCTAGATAGAGGACTCTACATTCATAGAACCCAGGTCAGAGTTAGATAGAGGACTCTAGATTCAAAGAAACCCAGGTCAGAGATAGTTAGAGGACTCTAGATTTATAGAACCCAGGTCAGACAGAGTTAGTTAGAGGACTCTAGATTCATAGAACCCAGGTCAGAGTTAGATAGAGGACTCTAGATTCATAGAACCCAGGTCAGACAGAGTTAGTTAGAGGACTCTAGATTCATAAAACCCAGGTCAGTGTTAGATAGAGGACCTGAGATTCATAGAACCCAGGTCAGAGTCAGTTAGAGGACTCTAGATTCATAGAACCCAGGTCAGAGTTAGATAGAGGACTCGAGATTCATAGAACCCAGGTCAGAGTTAGATAGAGGACTCTAGATTCATAGAACCCAGGTCAGAGTTAGATAGAGGACCTGAGATTCATAGAACCCAGGTCAGAGTCAGTTAGAGGACTCTAGATTCATAGAACCCAGGTCAGAGTCAGTTAGAGGACTCTAGATTCATAGAACCCAGGTCAGAGCTAGATAGAGGACTCTAGATTCATAGAACCCAGGTCAGAGTTAGATAGAGGACTCTAGATTCATAGAACCCAGGTCAGAGTTAGATAGAGGACTCGAGATTCATAGAACCCAGGTCAGAGTTAGATAGAGGACTCGAGATTCATAGAACCCAGGTCAGAGTTAGATAGAGGACCTGAGATTCATAGAACCCAGGTCAGAGCTAGATAGAGGACTCTACATTCATAGAACCCAGGTCAGAGTTAGATAGAGGACTCTAGATTCAAAGAAACCCAGGTCAGAGATAGTTAGAGGACTCTAGATTCATAGAACCCAGGTCAGAGTTAGATAGAGGACTCTAGATTCATAGAACCCAGGTCAGAGTCAGTTAGAGGACTCTAGATTCATAGAACCCAGGTCAGAGTCAGTTAGAGGACTCTAGATTCATAGAACCCAGGTCAGAGCTAGATAGAGGACTCTAGATTCATAGAACCCAGGTCAGAGTTAGATAGAGGACTCTACATTCATAGAACCCAGGTCAGAGTTAGATAGAGGACTCTAGATTCAAAGAAACCCAGGTCAGAGATAGTTAGAGGACTCTAGATTCATAGAACTCAGGTCAGAGTTAGATAGAGGACTCTAGATTCATATAACCCAGGTCAGAGTTAGAGGACTCTAGATTCATAGAACCCAGGTCAGAGTTAGATAGAGGACTCTAGATTCATAGAACCCAGGTCAGAAATAGATAGAGGACTCTAGATTCATAGAACCCAGGTCAGAGTTAGTTAAGAGACTCTAGATTCATAGAACCCAGGTCAGACAGAGTTAGATAGAGGACTCTAGATTCATAGAACCCAGGTCAGAGTTAGATAGAGGACTCTAGATTCAAAGAAACCCAGGTCAGAGATAGTTAGAGGACTCTAGATTCATAGAACCCAGGTCAGAGTTAGATAGAGGACTCTAGATTCATAGAACCCAGGTCAGACAGAGTTAGTTAGAGGACTCTAGATTCATAGAACCCATGTCAGAGTTAGATAGAGGACTCTAGATTCATAGATCCCAGGTCAGAGTTAGTTAGAGGACTCTAGATTCATAGAACCCAGGTCAGAGTTAGTTAGAGGACTCTAGATTCATAGAACCCAGGTCAGAGTTAGATAGAGGACTCTAGATTCATAGAACCCATTTAAACATGGACATTGCCAATGACGGCTTCCACCACTTTAAAGTATTCTATGAATGATAGAGTAAAGTATGAATGAATGATACACCAGGTTTCGTTCAGGACTCCAGCACTGCTAGTGGCAGTAAATTATCAATATTAGCTTTACCCTTTTCTTCAAAAACAAAATGAATATGTGCTACTTTAACATAGAGATAGCCTCAATGGCGCTACCAATTCTGCCACAGCTTTCATAATGTCATAGATACAAAAAGGAGTCCTCTAACTCTGCCTGTACCTAACTCGTGGTCAGTCTGGGAGATTGCAGAAGTGATCCTGCAGTGTTTCTCAATCCAGGTCCCGGGGACCCAAATAGGGGCAGATTTGAGTTTTTTTTATAGATTTTCTCTCTCCACAAATTAAAAGGTTTGATGAGTTGATGGATGGAATCAGGTGTAGTGTTCAGGCAGAAGCTAAATGAATGTGAATCCTTTTGGGTACCCAGGTTAGAAACACTGCCCTACTGCATACTGTTGAAAGGGAAGAGACAGAAATAGTCTACGGATTGGCCTGTTTCAAAACTAGTTTTACACACACACACACACACACACACACACACACACACACACACACACACACAAAAAGACCATCCCACTTTGAATAATTCAAACCTGCCCTCCATTTACTATAAATATGCAGTAACTCAGTAGGTCTAACTCTAGGCAATCCCTGACCTTCAAAGGAAGTCCCCACCACAGCACTCCATAACACTTCTCCATATTGGTTGAGGAGGACGTATTTAGAAGCTGCAGGTTGGTTTTGGGGTTGGGTCTGATTGATGCTAAGTGGTTAGGCTAAAGACCTATGGCGGAGGAAAGAGGGTTTGGTACCCTACACTCTGATATGTCCCTGTTTACTTCCAATAATATCATGACATTTTTTTACAGATAGTTGAAAATACATGTTTTTTGTGAAACTTTTTTTTTTTTTAAGTGGGAACTTGTTTGCTGTCCGACTTGGGAGAATGATGCTCTGTGTGCTGGGTGGGGGAAGGGCCGTGTGTGCTGCAGCAGCAGGGTGGGGGAAGGGCCGTGTGTTGCTGCAGCAGGGTGGGGGAAGGGCCGTGTGTGCTGCTGCAGCAGGGTGGGGGAAGGGCCGTGTGTTGCTGCAGCAGGGTGGGGGAAGGGCCGTGTGTGTGCTGCAGCAGCAGGGTGGGGGAAGGGTTGTGTGTGCTGCTGCAGCAGGGTGGGGGAAGGGCCGTGTGTTGCTGCAGCAGGGTGGGGGAAGGGCCGTGTGTTGCTGCAGCAGGGTGGGGGAAGGGCCGTGTGTTGCTGCAGCAGGGTGGGGGAAGGGCCGTGTGTGTGCTGCAGCAGCAGGGTGGGGGAAGGGTTGTGTGTGCTGCTGCAGCAGGGTGGGGGAAGGGCCGTGTGTTGCTGCAGCAGGGTGGGGGAAGGGCCGTGTGTGTTGCTGCAGCAGGGTGGGGGAAGGGCCGTGTGTGCTGCTGCAGCAGGGTGGGGGAAGGGCCGTGTGTGCCTGCAGCAGGGTGGGGGAAGGGCCGTGTGTGCCTGCAGCAGGGTGGGGGAAGGGCCGTGTGTGCTGCTGCAGCAGGGTGGGGGAAGGGCCGTGTGTGCTGCTGCAGCAGGGTGGGGGAAGGGCCGTGTGTGTTGCTGCAGCAGGGTGGGGGAAGGGCCGTGTGTGTTGCTGCAGCAGGGTGGGGGAAGGGCCGTGTGTTGCTGCAGCAGGGTGGGGGAAGGGCCGTGTGTGCTGCTGCAGCAGGGTGGGGGAAGGGCCGTGTGTGCTGCTGCAGCAGGGTGGGGGAAGGGCCGTGTGTGCTGCTGCAGCAGGGTGGGGGAAGGGCCGTGTGTGCTGCTGCAGCGGGGTGGGGGAAGGGCCGTGTGTGCTGCAGCAGCAGGGGGGGGGAAGGGTTGTGTGTGCTGCTGCAGCAGGGTGGGGGAAGGGCCGTGTGTGCTGCTGCAGCAGGGTGGGGGAAGGGCCGTGTGTGCTGCTGCAGCAGGGTGGGGGAAGGGCCGTGTGTTGCTGCAGCAGGGTGGGGGAAGGGCCGTGTGTTGCTGCAGCAGGGTGGGGGAAGGGCCGTGTGTTGCTGCAGCAGGGTGGGGGAAGGGCCGTGTGTTGCTGCAGCAGGGTGGGGGAAGGGCCGTGTGTTGCTGCAGCAGGGTGGGGGAAGGGCCGTGTGTTGCTGCAGCAGGGTGGGGGAAGGGCCGTGTGTTGCTGCAGCAGGGTGGGGGAAGGGCCGTGTGTGCTGCTGCAGCAGGGTGGGGGAAGGGCCGTGTGTTGCTGCAGCAGGGTGGGGGAAGGGCCGTGTGTGTTGCTGCAGCAGGGTGGGGGAAGGGCCGTGTGTTGCTGCCATAGGTTATCCATCATTTAGACTAGTTGCTTCCATTGGTTATCCATCATTTAGACTAGATGCTGCCATAGGTTATCCATCATTTAGACAAGTTGCTGCCATAGGTTATCCATCATTTAGACTAGTTGCTGCCATAGGTTATCCATCATTTAGACTAGTTGCTGCCATAGGTTATCCATCATTTAGACTAGTTGCTGCCATAGGTTATCCATCATTTAGACTAGTTGCTGCCATAGGTTATCCATCATTTAGACTAGTTGCTGCCATAGGTTATCCATCATTTAGACTAGTTGCTGCCGTAGGTTATCCATCATTTAGACTAGTTGCTGCCGTAGGTTATCCATCATTTAGACTAGTTGCTGCCATAGGTTATCCATCATTTAGACTAGTTGCTGCCATAGGTTATCCATCATTTAGACTAGTTGCTGCCGTAGGTTATCCATCATTTAGACTAGTTGCTGCCGTAGGTTATCCATCATTTAGACTAGTTGCTGCCATAGGTTATCAATCATTTAGACTAGTTGCTGCCGTAGGTTATCCATCATTTAGACTAGTTGCTGCCGTAGGTTATCCATCAATTAGACTAGTTGCTGCCGTAGGTTATCCATCATTTAGACTAGTTGCTGCCATAGGTTATCCATCATTTAGACTAGTTGCTGCCATAGGTTATCCATCAATTAGACTAGTTGCTGCTGTAGGTTATCCATCATTTAGACTAGTTGCTGCCGTAGGTTATCCATCATTTAGACTAGTTGCTGCCGTAGGTTATCCATCATTTAGACTAGTTGCTGCCGTAGGTTATCCATCATTTAGACTAGTTGCTGCCGTAGGTTATCCATCATTTAGACTAGTTGCTGCCATAGGTTATCCATCATTTAGACTAGTTGCTGCCATAGGTTATCCATCATTTAGAGTAGTTGCTGCCATAGGTTATCAATCATTTAGACTAGTTGCTGCCGTAGGTTATCCATCATTTAGACTAGTTGCTGCCATAGGTTATCCATCATTTAGACTAGTTGCTGCCGTAGGTTATCCATCATTTAGACTAGTTGCTGCCATAGGTTATCCATCATTTAGACTAGTTGCTGCCATAGGTTATCCATCAATTAGACTAGTTGCTGCCGTAGGTTATCCATCAATTAGACTAGTTGCTGCCGTAGGTTATCCATCAATTAGACTAGTTGCTGCCATAGGTTATCCATCATTTAGACTAGTTCCTGCCGTAGGTTATCCATCATTTAGACTAGTTCCTGCCATTTTATTTTATTTTTTGACCTTTATTTAACCAGGTCGGCCAGTTGAGAACAAGTTCTCATTTACAACTGCAACCTGGCCAATATAAAAGCAAAGCAGTTCGACACAAACAGAGTTACACATGGAATAAACAAGAGTACAGTCAATAATACAGTAGAAAAATAAGTCTATATACAATGTGAGCAAATGAGGTGAGATACGGGAGGTAAAGGCAAAAAAAGGCCATGGTGGCGAAGTAAATACAATATAGCAAGTAAAACACTGGAATGGTAGATTTGCAGTGGAAGAATGTGCAAAGTAGAGATAGAAATAATGGGGTGCAAAGGAGCAGAATAAATAAATACATACAGTAGGGGAAGAGGTGTCTGGGCTAAATTATAGATGGGCTATGTACAGATGCAGTGATCTGTGAGCTGCTCTGACAGCTGGTGCTTAAAGCTAGTGAGGGAGATAAGTGTTTCCAGTTTCAGAGATTTTAGTAGTTCGTTCCAGTCATTGGTAGCAGAGAACTGGAAGGAGAGGCGACCAAAGGGGGAATTGGTTTTGGGGGTGCCATAGGTTATCCATCATTTAGACTAGTTGCTGCCATAGGTTATCCATCATTTAGACTAGTTGCTGCCGTAGGTTATCCATCATTTAGACTAGTTGCTGCCATAGGTTATCCATCATTTAGACTAGTTGTTGCCATAGGTTATCCATCATTTAGACTAGTTGCTGCCATAGGTTATCCATCATTTAGACTAGTTGCTGCCATAGGTTATCCATCATTTAGACTAGTTGCTGCCGTAGGTTATCCATCATTTAGACTAGTTGCTGCCATAGGTTATCCATCATTTAGACTAGTTGCTGCCATAGGTTATCCATCATTTAGACTTACTTACTTACTTTATTGTCCCCATGGGGAAATTTTGTTGCAGTGTCATGTACACATTTAAAGTGGCGTTAAATACAAAACAAGATTGACAATACAACTTTCAATAACAGTCACGCACCAATAAAAAAAAAATTATAGTAAGAAATAAGAAATTTAAAAAATAAAACATTTAAAACATTTAAAACATTTAAAACAAAGACTAGCCTGCTGGCCTTAAAGGTCAATGGGAACATTTGCCCAAGCTATTTAAGAGGGATATCACACCTGGCACAAATGATTGTCTCGTTCTATTTTTCCTGCTGAGGGGTGCCCTATACCTGCGCCCAGAGGGGAGTAATTCAAAGTCCAGGTACAGGGGGTGACTTGGGTCTAAAATGATTTTGTGAGCCTTACGGAGGGCCCTGACCTTAAAGATCTCATCCAGGCCTGTCTGTTTGACTCCAAGTACCTTACTTGCTGTGGTAATAATCCTTCTCAGCATGTTTCTCTGACTGACAGTGGCATTGCCAAACCAACAAACAATACAAAAAGTTAAAATACTCTCAATAAAGGATTTGTAAAACAGAGTCAATATAGTACAGTCTATATTAAAAGAACCCAACTTTTTTAGAAAGTACAGTCTCTGTTGGCTCTTTTTGTAGATCTGGTCTGTACATTTACTCCACTGAAGCTTACTGTCCAAAAAGACACCCAGATATTTATATTCCTCTACAATTTCTATATTCTGGCCTCTGATAGATGTTGCAGAGGTAGGTGTTGTACGCTTCCTGAAGTCTATGCACATCTCTTTGGTCTTGTTAGTATTGAGGACCAAGTGTGATTCCTCACACCACTCTACAAAGTCATCTAGGACCGGGCCATGATGTTCCTCGTCATCATGCAACAGGCTGATCAAGGCAGTGTCATCAGCGAACTTAACGAGGTGTCTGTCAGTATGGGAACTAGTACAACTATTAGTGTACAAGATGTACAGAAGTGGGGACAAAACACATCCCTGAGGAGAGCCTGTGTTGGTATTGCGTATATCCGACACATGGGGACCTATTTTGACTCGCTGTGAGCGTTGGCTCAGGAAGTCCAACAGCCACAAAACCAGCCCCCCATCTAAGGAAAAGTCCCGAATGAGTCTCTGTGCCAGAATGTAGGGCTGGATTGTGTTGAAGGCAGAAGAAAAGTCAACAAACAGAACCCTGACATGGGATTTGGCACCTTCTAGATGTCTATAGACCATGTTAAGGAGGGTAAGAATGGCATCATCAACTCCTCTGCTGGTCTGATAGGCAAACTGAAATGGGTCGAGGAGCTTCTGGGTGACACTGAGAATATGACTTTTCACAATTTTCTCAAGGCATTTCATAACTAAGGATGTCAAAGCGACAGGGCGATAGTCATTCAGCACAGAGGGATTCGATACTTTAGGAATTGGTATAATTATTGATTTTTTCCACAATACTGGAACGTGTTGCTGGTTGAGTGAGGATTGGAAAATGTCTGTAAAAACACCAGCCAGTTGTTCAGCACAGTGCTTTAACACATGCCCACTTATTTTGTCTGGGCCTGGGCTTTTGTATGTGTTACATCCCCTGAACAACTTTAGAACATCAGACTGTTGAACAACAACTCTCTCAAACATTTGTAATGATGCTTCCATTTGTTTTACCTCCGACACGAAGTTGTCTGATTCAAATCTTGAGAAGAAAACATTCAGTTCATTAGCCATGTTCTGGCCCTCATATCCCCCAAGGTCAGCACTGGTTTTTCCCCTGCCTATATGGGGGGCGCTAGCCATGGATTTAATCCCTTGCCAGGCCACCCTTGCGTTTCCTGAGGAGAGGGTCCTCTCCACCCTTTGCTTGTATGCCTCCTTGTCCACCAGTATCTGTCTTTTTATCTCACGTTGTACATCTCTTAAAGCCTGTCTATCACCCCCAGCATAAACTGCCTTCTTCCTGTCAAGTAGTGATTTTAGATGTTTTGATACCCAAGGCTTGTTGTTAGGGAAGATTTTACAGGTCTTAGTAGGCACAACTGACTCAACACAGAAGTTTACATAGTCTGAAATAACCTCTGTGAGTTCATCCAGATCAGAGCTGCTGTCCTCAAATACCTCCCACATTGTACAGTCAAAACACCCCTGGAGACAAGTGATACTGTTGTCATTCCAGATCTGGACAGTTTTAACTGTGGGTTTCTCCCTCTCCAGGAGGCGACAGTAAGTTGGCCTGAGGTAGACCACATTGTGGTCTGATGTCCCCAGAGGAGGTCTGGTGGTGGCAGAGAACGCCTTTGGTATTGTCCCATAGCACAAATCAAGAGTCCTATTTTTCCTAGTGTGACATTTCACATACTGATGGTATGTGCGCAAGACTTTGCGCAAGGTACAGTTGTTAAAATCCCCTAAAATAAATTTGGGTGCGTCGGGGGAGATGGATTCCAGTTTCTGTGACAGATTATAAATAATCTCTGATGCCTTTGTTATATTAGCTTTTGGTTGAATGTACACAACGGTAACAAACAATTGGGGGAACTCACGGGGCAGATAGTAAGGTCGCAGTGACACAGAAAGCAGTTCAATGTCGGGGGTACAGAGTCGCTCTCTTACCAGGATCGATTTACACCACTGGTCCCTGACAAGCAGGCAGACGCCCCCGCCGTGAAGTTTCCCTGTGACTGTCAGATAGCGGTCCGCTCTGACCAGGGTGAAGCCGGCCGGCTCCACTTCTCTGTCCGGGACTCTGTCATCCAGCCAAGTCTCAGTAATTGCCAGCAAACAGGCCTCCCGATATTCGTGTTGGAAGCGCAGATTCGCTGACAACTCATCCGCTTTCCCCCTCAGTGACTGGGCATTAATCAGCAAGGTGGTGGGTAAGGGAAGTTTGTTCTTAATTTTTTTAAGTCGTTGTCTGATTCCCCCGCGTTTTCCACGTTTGCATTTGGGTTTGTAATCCACTCGCAGACAATCAGGTATTAGATGGGCCATTGGGATATCCATCGCGTTCGTATTTGAGTTGCATTGTAGTAAAAACTCCCTGCTGTATTGGATTCCGCTGCCAGCAGCGTTTTCATTATTTAGTCCGTTCGTAGCGGGTATGTACACGATCAACAAGATCAGTCCAACACCCCACCACTGGAAATCCATGGTTGGCAGAATGTTTGTAAACTAAGTGTACAAATTAAAAACATAAAATAACGCCACTAAGTGTACAAATTAAAAACATAAGATAACGCCACACCAAACGTCACACACACTGCAGGTCGCAACAGAGCCGCGCCCCCAGACTAGTTGCTGCCATAGGTTATCCATCTTACCATCTGGTAGTGACCGTCGGGATCAGGTCCTAATGGAGGGTTTGGTTGGTCTTACACCCAGCCCTGCTCTGTTCTTCTCCTGACTGACAGCCCTGTCCCTTCTGTTTCCTGAAGAGCCCCCGAGGGCAGACGGGTTTCCTGCAGAGCCCCCGAGGGCAGAAGGGTTTCCTGCAGAGCCCCTGAGGGCAGAAGGGTTTCCTGCAGAGCCCCTGAGGGCAGAAGGGTTTCCTGCAGAGCCCCTGAGGGCAGAAGGGTTTCCTGAAGAGCCCCCGAGGGCAGAAGGGTTTCCTGCAGAGCCCCCGAGGGCAGAAGGGTTTCCTGAAGAGCCCTCGAGGGCAGAAGGGTTTCCTGAAGAGCCCCCGAGGGCAGACGGGTTTCCTGAAGAGCCCCCGAGGGCAGACGGGTTTCCTGCAGAGCCCCCGAGGGCAGAAGGGTTTCCTGCAGAGCCCCTGAGGGCAGAAGGGTTTCCTGAAGAGCCCCTGAGGGCAGAAGGGTTTCCTGCAGAGCCCTCGAGGGCAGAAGGGTTTCCTGAAGAGCCCCTGAGGGCAGACGGGTTTCCTGCAGAGCCCCTGAGGGCAGAAGGGTTTCCTGCAGAGCCCCTGAGGGCAGAAGGGTTTCCTGCAGAGCCCCTGAGGGCAGAAGGGTTTCCTGAAGAGCCCCTGAGGGCAGAAGGGTTTCCTGAAGAGCCCCTGAGGGCAGAAGGGTTTCCTGCAGAGCCCCTGAGGGCAGAAGGGTTTCCTGCAGAGCCCCTGAGGGCAGAAGGGTTTCCTGCAGAGCCCCTGAGGGCAGAAGGGTTTCCTGCAGAGCCCCTGAGGGCAGAAGGGTTTCCTGCAGAGCCCCTGAGGGCAGAAGGGTTTCCTGAAGAGCCCCTGAGGGCAGAAGGGTTTCCTGCAGAGCCCCTGAGGGCAGAAGGGTTTCCTGCAGAGCCCCTGAGGGCAGAAGGGTTTCCTGCAGAGCCCCTGAGGGCAGAAGGGTTTCCTGAAGAGCCCCTGAGGGCAGAAGGGTTTCCTGCAGAGCCCCTGAGGGCAGAAGGGTTTCCTGAAGAGCCCCTGAGGGCAGAAGGGTTTCCTGCAGAGCCCCTGAGGGCAGAAGGGTTTCCTGCAGAGCCCCTGAGGGCAGAAGGGTTTCCTGCAGAGCCCCTGAGGGCAGAAGGGTTTCCTGCAGAGCCCCTGAGGGCAGAAGGGTTTCCTGCAGAGCCCCCGAGGGCAGAAGGGTTTCCTGAAGAGCCCCCGAGGGCAGAAGGGTTTCCTGAAGAGCCCCTGAGGGCAGAAGGGTTTCCTGCAGAGCCCCTGAGGGCAGAAGGGTTTCCTGCAGAGCCCCTGAGGGCAGAAGGGTTTCCTGCAGAGCCCCTGAGGGCAGAAGGGTTTCCTGCAGAGCCCCTGAGGGCAGAAGGGTTTCCTGCAGAGCCCCTGAGGGCAGAAGGGTTTCCTGCAGAGCCCCTGAGGGCAGAAGGGTTTCCTGAAGAGCCCCTGAGGGCAGAAGGGTTTCCTGAAGAGCCCCTGAGGGCAGAAGGGTTTCCTGCAGAGCCCCTGAGGGCAGAAGGGTTTCCTGCAGAGCCCCTGAGGGCAGAAGGGTTTCCTGCAGAGCCCCTGAGGGCAGAAGGGTTTCCTGCAGAGCCCCTGAGGGCAGAAGGGTTTCCTGAAGAGCCCCTGAGGGCAGAAGGGTTTCCTGCAGAGCCCCTGAGGGCAGAAGGGTTTCCTGCAGAGCCCCTGAGGGCAGACGGGTTTCCTGCAGAGCCCCCGAGGGCAGACGGGTTTCCTGCAGAGCCCCCGAGGGCAGACGGGTTTCCTGCAGAGCCCCCGAGGGCAGACGGGTTCCCTGAAGAGCCCCCGAGGGCAGACGGGTTTCCTGCAGAGCCCCCGAGGGCAGACGGGTTTCCTGCAGAGCCCCTGAGGGCATAAGGGTTTCCTGTAGAGCCCCCGAGGGCAGACGGGTTTCCTGTAGAGCCCCTGAGGGCAGAAGGGTTTCCTGTAGAGCCGCCGAGGGCAGACGGGTTTCCTGCACCTTTAACACTAGAACCGCCTGGCCTTTCAGCCTATCAGTACCCGCTAGAGAAGCGACCTCTTTAGCATACGCATCAGATGCATATCAACCTGCAAGGTGTGCAAGCATAAGCACCAACGCTTGATAAATAGTGCATTAACAATTGTCATTCCTAGTGAAAAATGTAGGCCTAAAGCCAATTTGACATCTTCGGTTAATGATGCGTCACCATTCTAACAGTCGAATAAATACATGACTGGGCAGGGGCGCAGCAATGGTTGGGCCTGGGAGGGCATAGGCCCACCCACTGGGGAGCCAGACCCAGCCAATCAGAATGAGTTTTCAGACGATTCCAGGGGTGAAGAAAAATAATTTGGAGGTCCTGGGCTGGAGTGGTTAAACGTGGTCTGTGGTTGTGAGGCCGGTTGGACGTACTGCCAAATTCTTTTAAAACGACTTCGGTAGCGGCTTATGGTAGATAAATGACAACAGCTCTGTTGTACATTGCTGCAGTCAGCATGCAAATTGCACGCTCCCTCAAAACTTCTGTGACATTGTGTTGTGTGACAAACCTGCACATTTTTAGAGTGGCCTTTTATTGTCCCCAGCACAAGGTGTATATGTGTAATGATCATGCTGTTTAATCTAAATCTTGATTATGCCACACCTGTCAGGTGGATGGATTATCTTGGCAAAGGAGAAATGCTCACTAACAGGGATGTACACATATTTCTACACAAAATTTGAGAGAAATAAGAAAACAGTACAAATAAATAAAAACCCTTGAATGAGTAGGTGTCCACATTTTTGACTGGTACTATATAAAAAATATAAAACATTTAAAAAAAATTCAACGGTATTGAAGGTATTGAAAAACCTTCTCGTGGCGTTTTCCAAATACCCCAGTATACGGTATGTACGGTATACCGCCCAAGCCTAGTTCATACAATACCCCAGTATACGGTATACCGCCCAAGCCTAGTTCATACAATACCCCAGTATACGGTATACCGCCCAAGCCTAGTTCATACAATACCCCAGTATACGGTATACCGCCCAAGCCTAGTTCATACAATACCCCAGTATACGGTATACCGCCCAAGCCTAGTTCATACAATACCCCAGTATACGGTATACCGCCCAAGCCTAGTTCATACAATACCCCAGTATACGGTATACCGCCCAAGCCTAGTTCATACAATACCCCAGTATACGGTATACCGCCCAAGCCTAGTTTATACAATACCCCAGTATACGGTATACCGCCCAAGCCTAGTTCATACAATACCCCAGTATACGGTATACCGCCCAAGCCTAGTTCATACAATACCCCAGTATACGGTATGTACGGTATATCGCCCAAGCCTAGTTCATACAATACCCCAGTATACGGTATATAGCCTAGTTTATACATGTATATTTTTAAGTTGAACATTCTGGTGAAATTCTCACACTGTAGAAAGGGTCAAATAGGCCTAACAGTATAATTGGCACCTGGCTTCGACAGGTTTCTCTAAAACATGTCAGCAGTCTTGACACTGCATCTCACTCAGAAGGTAATAACCAATAGGAAACAACGAAGACACCTTGACCTTTTAAATGCAGTAACATAGAGGAAACACTAGAAGAGGGCAGGGTATTAAAAGGCTGTAGGTCCTACCTGTAGTACGAGGGGCTCAGGGTTGAAGGCCAGGGTCATCAGTAGCTGTAGAAGAGGGTATTAAAAGGCTGTAGGTCCTACCTGTAGTACGAGGGGCTCAGGGTTGAAGGCCAGGGTCATCAGTAGCTGTAGAAGAGGGTATTAAAAGGCTTTAGGTCCTACCTGTAGTACGAGGGGCTCAGGGTTGAAGGCCAGGGTCATCAGTAGCTGTAGAAGAGGGTATTAAAAGGCTTTAGGTCCTACCTGTAGTACGAGGGGCTCAGGGTTGAAGGCCAGGGTCATCAGTAGCTGTAGAAGAGGGTATTAAAAGGCTGTAGGTCCTACCTGTAGTACGAGGGGCTCAGGGTTGAAGGCCAGGGTCATCAGTAGCTGCATCCTCTCTGTGTCCTTCAGGTTCTTCAGCAGGAAGCTGCCAGAGTCTTTGGTCTCGGCATAGCGTCGCACCACCCTGTCCAGCAGCCTCTGGGAGGGGCAGTGAACCAGGTCAGACCAGCCCTCTACCACCTCAGGGGTCAGAAGCCTCACGTCACCGTTCAGCCTGGCGAACTCCGTCTTGTATATGGCCTGGATGAGGTCGCAGCGCGGACGGCCAGTAGCTCTCTTACAGATCTTCTGGTCAATGTCCGCCAGCTCCTGGTTGGATCCCAGGCGTTTGAGCACCACGCGCCTCGTCCCCTCGCGTGGCTCTCCGTACTGGGCGAAATACACGTTCTTGACGTTGAAGACATCCAGGAAGCGTAGGCGTCCCCAGGTCTCGAAGGACACCTGGCCGTTCATGAACTTCCTGCACCAACTGGTGCCGAAGCAGGCGGGACACTTGTTGAGGTTGATGAAGCGGCGGTCCGTCAGCTCGTTCTTCTGGAAGGAGGCGAACAGGTTGTGGGTGTTCATCAGGAGGATAACAAACAGACCGACCACCAGTAGAAGCTTCAGACAACGGTAGAGACGACCCAGCTTCAGAGGCAGGAAACGCAGCATGGTGGGGCAGGATGGAGAGTTTAGGGGTTAGGGGAACTGTTGAGAGTATTGTCGGGACAGGGGACGGGGGGGACGATCCAAGCCTCACAGCCTCTCTGTCATGTTTCACTGGGGCATCAGAGGGCCTGGTAGGGGTGAGGCTGGCACAGTAGCCCCATGCCAAGCTCTGGCACAGGCCGGTGAGTCATGTTCTCCCCGTCTGTGTCTGTTGAACCTTGAGACTCGACCGGTGAGCCTGCAACCAAGCAGAGAGAGACAAGAGAGAGAGACAAGAGAGAGAGACAAGAGAGAGAGACAGAGAGGAGAACATTACACAAGATGCCAGCGAAATACAAAAAGGATACATTTCACAACAGTTGCGCCATATGTCTCTTGGTTGATGATAACCTCATCTCTGGGCTTCCAACTTACACCTCTTAAAACAAGGAGTGAATTTGTGGCATTTGAAATTGTTTCACAAATGGGAATCGCTCTAGACATTTGAGAGAATTATTACCTTCTATGCAGATGATGGGGCAGGGGAGGGGCTTGGTGACAGGGGGAGGGGCTTGGTGGGGCAGGGCTTGGTGGGAGGGGCATGGTGTATGTATTAATAGGAAGGCCAACCCCATACCGCGTTGGCGCAACCTCATAGCGCGTGGGCTAATCACTAGCGCGTGGGCTAGTCACTAGCGCGTGGGCTAGTCACTAGCGCGTGGGCTAATCACTAGCGCGTGGGCTAATCACTAGCGCGTGGGCTAACCACTAGCGCGTGGGCTAATCACCAGCGCGTGGGCTAATCACCAGCGCGTGGGATATTGTTAATGAGACCAGTGTTCATTTTCTATAATGCCAGCTACAGGAAGTTGGTCATCATTAGTGAATGATGATTATACGTGGTTCTGGTTACATTTGGAACAAACGGCATTTTCACAGACTTGAAACGCAGATCAGTGATTATTACAAAAAAGCAGGTTAAACTATTTTGATAGAATCATTTAATTATTAATGGGTCTGATGTTTGTGGAAGGTTTATATTTATCTTAGGTATAGTTTCACAAGCTCTGAATTCATTAGATTATAGCTGACTGCTTGAAATGCAGTGTATTTGACCTTTACAAATTGTACAACAAAGCTTATTTAGAGAAATATATATTGTGAATCGACCAAAAAGTTTGACAATAATGTAGATAGGATTTTTAGTCCATATTAACCAGTCCTATGTTCAGGTCCCCGTTTTCTCTGTATCATCATTAAAATCACAAGGCTACAGATGGATCCTCAGAAGACTCAGCTGACTTTCACCGTCTCCCTGACAACAGATAATATAGTACATCTCGATGTTGATGGTCCAGCTGTGGCGGCATCCGTCCCTTTAACTTCTGCGAGAAAAAAAAAGTTCTGTAACACTAAACGGTATAGGAGCACCGATCTCTCTCTCACACACACACATCTATTGGTTCTCCCTTTAAAATGGAACAGGACCCTTTGTGAATCACAGAAGAGAACCTTGCTTAGGAGTTTAACATTTGATCAGCAGAGTTGCCCCGGATGGTTTTAATCTAGCTTTGAAGTAGACGGTATAAAAGAGCCTGTGTCACAACAGTAACAGCAAAAGAAAGAAAGAGAGAGAGAAAGAGAGAGAAAGAGAGAGAAAGAAAGAAAGAGAGAGAGAAAGAGAGAGAGAGAGAGAGAGAGAGAGAGAGAGAGAGAGAGAGAGAGAGAGAGAGAGAGTCAGAGAGAGAGTCAGAGAGAGAGTCAGAGAGAGAGTCAGAGAGAGAGTCAGAGAGAGGGTGAAAGAAACAGAGATGGTTTGCAACTTGCAGACTTGTTTACGTGTTGCTGTGCGTTTTGTTGCCAACCTTACTTTGCTACCTGACAACTTTACAGTTTTTACTTTTTAATTACTGTTTATATTTTTTGTTTTTCCCCTCACAACTTTTTTTTTCATTCAACTTTTTCACTCCGGACGCTTTATCTGGACATGGTTCGTCAGGACTTCCAACAGCCGTAGCTAGGTAGTAACATTAACATGATGCCTTCTAATGGCAGTCGCTGACTCCTCTTTAAATCTGCGTATTCCTCCAAAGCTCAGCTGTCCTGAGTCTGCACAACTCTACCAGGACCTAGGATCAAGAGGGACACTTAAGTGTTTTAGTACTATATCTCTTGACACAATGATGAAAATAATCATGGCCTCTAAACCTTCAAGCTGCATACTGGATCCTATTCCAACTAAACTACTGAAAGAGCTGCTTCCTGTGCTTGGCCCTCCTATGTTGAACATAATAAACGTCTCTCTATCCACCTGTTGTGTACCAAACTCACTAAAAGTGGCAGTAATAAAGCCTCTCTTGAAAAAGCCAAACCTTGACCCAGAAAATATAAAAAACTATCGGCCTATATCGAATCTTCCATTCCTCTCAAAAAAAATTGAAAAAGCTGTTGCACAGCAACTCACTGCCTTCCTGAAGACAAACAATGTATACTAAATGCTTCAGTCTGGTTTTAGACCCTATCATAGCACTGAGACTGCACTTGTGAAGGTGGTAAATAACCTTTTAATGGCGTCAGACCGAGGCTCTGCATCTGTCCTCGTGCTCCTAGACCTTAGTGCTGCCTTTGATACCATCGATCACCACATTCTTTTGGAGAGATTGGAAACCCAAATTGGTCTACACGGACAAGTTCTGGCCTGGTTTAGATCTTATCTGTCGGAAAGATATCAGTTTGTCTTTGTGAATGGTTTGTCCTCTGACAAATCAACTGTACATTTCGGTGTTCCTCAAGGTTCCGTTTTGGGACCACTATTGTTTTCACTATATATTTTACCTCTTGGGGATGTAATTCGAAAACATAATGTTAACTTTCACTGCTATGCGGATAACACACAGCTGTACATTTCAATGAAACATGGTGAAGCCCCAAAATTGCCCTCGCTGGAAGCCTGTGTTTCAGACATAAGGAAGTGGATGGCTGCAAACTTTCTACTTTTAAACTCGGACAAAACAGAGATGCTTGTTCTAGGTCCCAAGAAACAAAGAGATCTTCTGTTGAATCTGACAATTAATCTTGATGGTTGTAAAGTCGTCTCAAAGAAAACTGTGAAGGACCTCGGTGTTACTCTTGACCCTGATCTCTCTTTTGACGAACATATCAAGACTGTTTCAAGGACAGCTTTTTTCCATCTACGTAACATTGCAAAAATCAGAAACTTTCTGTCCAAATATGATGCAGAAAAATTAATCCATGCTTTTGTTACTTCTAGGTTAGACTACTGCAATGCTCTACTTTCCGGCTACCCGGATAAAGCACTAAATAAACTTCAGTTAGTGCTAAATACGGCTGCTAGAATCCTGACTAGAACCAAAAAATGTTATCATATTACTCCAGTACTAGCTTCCCTACACTGGCTTCCTGTTAAGGCAAGGGCTGATTTCAAGGTTTTACTGCTAACCTACAAAGCATTACTTGGGCTTGCTCCTACCTATCTTTCCGAGTTGGTCCTGCCGTACATACCTACACGTACGCTACGGTCACAAGACGCAGGCCTCCTTATTGTCCCTAGAATTTCTAAGCAAACAGCTGGAGGCAAGGCTTTCTCCTATAGAGCTCCATTTTTATGGAATGGTCTGCCTACCCATGTGAGAGACGAAGACTCTGTCTCAACCTTTAAGTCTTTACTGAAGACTCATCTCTTCAGTAGGTCCTATGATTGAGTGTAGTCTGGCCCAGGAGTGTGAAAGTGAACGGAAAGGCTCTGGAGCAACGAACCGCCCTTGCTGTCTCTGCCTGGCCGGTTCCCCTCCACTGGGATTCTCTGCCTCTAACCCTATTACAGCGGCTAAGTCACTGGCTTACTGGTGCTCTTCCGTGCCGTCCCTAGGAGGGGTGCGTCACTTGAGTGGGTTGAGTCACTGACGTGATCTTCCTGTCTGGGTTGGCGCCCCCCCTTGGGTTGTGCCGTGGCGGAGATCTTTGTGGGCTATACTCGGCCTTGTCTCAGGATGGTAAATTGGTGGTTGAAGATATCCCTCTGGTGGTGTGGGGGCTGTGCTTTGGCAATGTGGGTGGGGTTATATCCTTCCTGTTTGAAGGACCTGCTGTTTGTCACCTCTCTAGAGACAGCAGGAGCGGTAGAGATACTCTTAATGATCGGCTATGAAAAACCAACTGACATTTAATCCTGAGGTGCTGACTTGCTGCACCCTCGACAACTACTGTGATTATTATTATTTGACCATGCTGGTCATTTATGAACATTTGAACATCTTGGCCATGTTCCGTTATAATCTCCACCCGGCACAGCCAGAAGAGGACTGGCCACCCCTCATAGCCTGGTTCATCTCTAGGTTTCTTCCTAAGTTTTGGCCTTTCTAGGGAGTTTTTCCTAGCCATCGTGCTTCTACACCTGCATTGCTTGCTGTTTGGGGTTTTAGGCTGGGTTTCTGTACAGCACTTTGAGATATCAGCTGATGTACGAACGACTATATAAATACAATTGATTTGATAGAGACACGTGGCAGCAGAGCAGTAGCTCCTGACCTGGGTTGTTGATAGAGACACGTGGCAGCAGAGCAGTAGCTGCCGATCTGCTCAATAGCAATACTAGAAGACTGATGAAGTGTCTTTGTTAAATTCACAATGGCTTTGACCATGAAAATTGCCCATTCTCAATTAGAGCTCATTAAGACATGGCTATTAGGGCCGCTGCTAACTTGAGGAGGGAACAGCTAACGAGCAGGAGAAGAGCTAGCTGCTAGTGTGATTAATGCGTGTCGACGACCTCCGTACGTGCTCGTCGACACGGCAAGAGACGGGAAGTGACACGGGACTGGGAGCAGCGAAGAGAGCAGACACACACAGGACGCCACACCTCTCTGTCTGCTTACTGCAGCAGCAGCAGCAGGGTCCAGTCCCCATTACTTTACTGCAATGCTATGTAAAGGAGCCTGCCAAGCTGAGGCATTCACCCTGCAGCTCTTCTCCTCCTCAACCCACATTCCACCAGACTAGCTAAAAAGACATTAGAATTACTGATTAGAGAAATTATGCACCCGTCTAGCATCACCGCTTTTCCTTTCCTTTGCTCCACGTAAAATAAATCTGGTTATCTCGACACAGAGAAAAAGGCTCCTGCGGAATTTCTCATTTGCCAGTTCTATTTGAAATTACATTTCATTGAGCAAACTAATTGGCAGAATGTAAATCCATTCCAAGGTGCACATGAGATCACGTGGAACCATTGCCTTAAGCACGGTACACAGAACTATTCATATTTTGGGCATTTCCATATTACCCCCCCCCCCCCCCCCCCCCCCCCATCTGCCTAAATATGAACAGGGGGGGGGGGGGGGGGGGGGAGAAACACACCAGCGATTTAATACTGTCTGAACATTTTATTAAATTCTAAAAAAAGCCTCATACCGAAACTTTGCATTCGTATTCCGCAGACACAGGGACGGGGGGGAGGGGAAGATTGTAAGAGAGAGGGTAAGTAGATTGGGAGAGAGAGGGAGAAAGGGAACGAGAGCAAGAGAGATAGCGCACGAACACAAGAGGTAAAAACTGATGTCGATAAGAAGCCTCAAAAAAGGGACGGCTTCCTGGCTGCCTTGTATAACAGAGAGTGTGAGTGGGGACGCCGGCCGCGGTGGAGACGGTTGAACATCTCCAGCATGATATGATCTCTATTCAAGTAACATTTAGCATGTGGCACGGAGCTCCACGAGGCACAAAGGGATCCAGAGACCAGGCCCACCTCAGGAGGGGATATCAGAGTCCAGGCCCACATCAGGAGGGGATATCAGAGACCAGGCCCACCTCAGGAGGGGACACCAGAGACCAGGCCCACCTCAGGAGGGGACACCAGAGACCAGGCCCACCTCAGGAGGGGACACCAGAGACCAGGCCCACCTCAGGAGGGGACACCAGAGACCAGGCCCACCTCAGGAGGGGACACCAGAGACCAGGCCCACCTCAGGAGGGGACACCAGAGACCAGGCCCACCTCAGGAGGGGACACCAGAGACCAGGCCCACCTCAGGAGGGGACACCAGAGACCAGGCCCACCTCAGGAGGGGACACCAGAGACCAGGCCCACCTCAGGAGGGGACACCAGAGACCAGGCCCACCTCAGGAGGGGACACCAGAGACCAGGCCCACCTCAGGAGGGGATATCAGAGACCAGGCCCACATCAGGAGGGGATATCAGAGTGCAGGCCCACATCAGGAGGGGATACCAGAGACCAGGCCCACCTCAGGAGGGGATATCAGAGTTCAGGCCCACATCAGGAGGGGATATCAGAGACCAGGCCCACATCAGGAGGGGATACCAGAGTTCAGGCCCACATCAGGAGGGGATATCAGAGACCAGGCCCACATCAGGAGGGGATACCAGAGACCAGGCCCACATCAGGAGGGGATATCAGAGACCAGGCCCACATCAGGAGGGGATATCAGAGTTCAGGCCCACATCAGGAGGGGATATCAGAGACCAGGCCCACATCAGGAGGGGATATCAGAGACCAGGCCCACATCAGGAGGGGATATCAGAGTTCAGAGACCAGGGCCAGCCAACCGGACAGAGACCAGGGCCGGCCAGCCGGACAGAGACCAGGGCCGGCAAGCCAGCCAGAGACCGAGGCCAGCCAGCCAGAGACCGGGGCCAGCCAGAGACCGGGGCCAACCTGCCAGCCAGCCAGAGACCGGGGCCAACCGGACAGACCAGGGCCAGCAGGCCAGAGACCAGGGCTAAGAGGGAGAAGGGCCAGCAGGCCAGAGACCAGGGCCAGCAGGCCAGCGACCAGGGCTAACCAGACAGACCAGGGCCAGCAGGCCAGAGACCAGGGCTAAGAGGGAGAAGGACTAACTTCTAACCTCTGGCTGTTGGAGGAGAGAGATGCTTCAATGCCACCTCTGACTAGGCTTGGGCAGTAAACCTTATATAGCCTACCGTCTACCGGGGTACTACCGTCTACCGGGGTACTACCGTCTGCCGGGGTACTACCGTCTGCCGGGGTACTTTGAAATAACGTCATTTTCATCATTTTTGGGGTTTGGGGTGTGGCCTAAAGCTCGGTGCTACAAATCATGTTATTTACAGCTCAGAGCTTTAGCTACGATTTGGTTTGGCTAGCTAGCTACGATTTGGTTTGGCTAGCTAGCGACGATGTGGTTTGGCTAGCTAGCGACGATGTGGTTTGGCTAGCTAGCTACGATGTGGTGTGGCTAGCTAGCTACGATGTGGTGTGGCTAGCTAGCTACGATGTGGTGTGGCTAGCTAGCTACGATGTGGTGTGGCTAGCTAGCTACGATGTGGTGTGGCTAGCTAGCTACGATGTGGTGTGGCTAGCTAGCTACGATGTGGTGTGGCTAGCTAGCTACGATGTGGTGTGGCTAGCTAGCTACGATGTGGTGTGGCTAGCTAGCTACGATGTGGTGTGGCTAGCTAGCTACGATGTGGTGTGGCTAGCTAGCTACGATTTGGTGTGGCTAGCTAGCGACGATTTGGTTTGGCTAGCTAGCGACGATTTGGTTTGGCTAGCTAGCTACGATTTGGTTTGGCTAGCTAGCTACGATTTGGTTTGGCTAGCTAGCTACGATTTGGTTTGGCTAGCTAGCTACCATTTGGTTTGGCTTGCTAGCTACGATGTGGTTTGGCTAGCTAGCTACGATTTGGTGTGGCTAGCTAGCTACGATTTGGTGTGGCTAGCTAGCTACGATTTGGTGTGGCTAGCTAGCTACGATTTGGTGTGGCTAGCTAGCTACGATTTGGTGTGGCTAGCTAGCGACGATTTGGTTTGGCTAGCTAGCGACGATTTGGTTTGGCTAGCTAGCGACGATTTGGTTTGGCTAGCTAGCGACGATTTGGTTTGGCTAGCTAGCGACGATTTGGTTTGGCTAGCTAGCTACGATTTGGTTTGGCTAGCTAGCTACGATTTGGTTTGGCTAGCTAGCTACGATTTGGTTTGGCTAGCTAGCTACGATTTGGTTTGGCTAGCTAGCTACGATTTGGTTTGGCTAGCTAGCTACCATTTGGTTTGGCTAGCTAGCTACCATTTGGTTTGGCTAGCTAGCTACCATTTGGTTTGGCTAGCTAGCTACCATTTGGTTTGGCTAGCTTGCAAGATCAAGCTTCTTGGTTACAGCAGAGACAATCAAACCTCTCCTGTAACTAGATCCCTGCTGCCTACATTTGTTTTGTGCATAACAAGTTTTTTTTTTTTAAGAAATACATTTGAAAAGAAATAGCACCCCTTGTGTGCACTGCCAGTAATACCATATACCCTGGTATGGTACAGGAATAGTATAAAGGCATGAAACTCTGGATACTACACACCCCTACCTCTGACCCCACAAGGCCTGCTAAGGAGATGACGTCTGGAACAAGCCCTGTAAGAGACCTTACACAGACAACCGCAGAGTAATGAGATGACTGACTGGCTGGCTGAATGACTGGCTGGCTGGCTGAATGACTAGCTGGCTGGCTGAATGACTAGCTGGCTGGCTGGCTGGCTGGCTGAATGACTAGCTGGCTGGCTGGCTGGCTGAATGACTAGCTGGCTGGCTGAATGACCAGCTGGCTGGCTGAATGACCAGCTGGCTGGCTGAATGACTAGCTGGCTGAATGACCAGCTGGCTGGCTGAATGACCAGCTGGCTGGCTGAATAACTAGCTGGCTGGCTGGCTGGCTGAATGACCAGCTGGCTGGCTGAATGACCAGCTGGCTGGCTGAATGACCAGCTGGCTGGCTGAATGACCAGCTGGCTGGCTGAATAACTAGCTGGCTGGCTGAATGACTAGCTGGCTGGCTGAATGACTAGCTGGCTGGCTGAATGACTAGCTGGCTGAATGACTAGCTGGCTGGCTGAATGACTAGCTGGCTGGCTGAATGACTAGCTGGCTGGCTGAATGACTAGCTGGCTGGCTGAATGACTAGCTGGCTGGCTAGCTGGCTGGCTGGCTGGCTGGCTGGATGAATGACCAGCTGGCTGACTGAATAACTAGCTGGCTGGCTGAATAACTAGCTGGCTGGCTGAATGACTAGCTGGCTGGCTGAATGACTAGCTGGCTGGCTGAATAACTAGCTGGCTGGCTGAATAACTAGCTGGCTGGCTGAATAACTAGCTGGCTGGCTGAATAACTAGCTGGCTGGCTGAATAACTAGCTAGCTGGCTGGCTGGATGGCTGGCTGGATGGATGAATGACTAGCTGGCTGGCTGAATAACTAGCTGGCTGGCTGAATAACTAGCTGGCTGGCTGACTGAATAACTAGCTGGCTGGCTGGCTGAATAATTAGCTGGCTGGCTGGCTGGCTGACTGAATAACTAGCTGGCTGGCTGACTGAATAACTAGCTGGCTGGCTGGCTGGCTGACTGAATAACTAGCTGGCTGGCTGGCTGACTGAATAACTAGCTGGCTGGCTGACTGACTGAATAACTAGCTGGCTGGCTGACTGACTGACTGACTAACTAGCTGGCTAGCTGGCTGGCTGACTGACTGAATAACTAGCTGGCTAGCTGGCTGGCTGACTGAATAACTAGCTGGCTGACTGAATAACTAGCTGGCTGGCTGGCTGACTGGCTGCTGCGGATTAATGAGAGGACATATTTTTTCCCCATTCAAGAGAGAAAGACAATTAGTATGGTTACATGCACACAATAATGTAATTATTGTGAATAGTCAGATTAATATAATAGTTTGATTAAAACGTTTACATGCTTTGCAAGAAGAATGATTTCCCTAATAATCCTGTTTTCCCATGGACACATCTGAAATCAGGCTACCTGATGGGACTTAAATGCTGATGATCACCAACCCCCCCCCCCCCAAATAAAACAATGTTATTCTGGAGACGCCGTTTTGATTCCAACTTTATATGTTAAATCTACATCTAAAATTAATACTTTCCATTTTTCCAAACTCACTTCACGTCGCTGGAACGCTGATTCAGTGCTTTACACGTCCTAATCATTCAAAAGACCGCTGACTAAAACACCTTGTTTTCTGAGCATATGCTTTACTACCATTTTGACCTTACGCCGATTAAGATTAGCAGAGTAAGGTGTTTACATGACTATTGTCATACTCGGCCTTCTGACGTAATCAGTTTAATATCCACCACCTGTATTATGTAGCCTAGTCAGGCATCAATTAAGTGTGGAGCATCACCTGTATTATGTAGCCTAGTCAGGCATCAATTAAGTGAGGAGGATCACCTGTATTATGTAGTCTAGTCAGGCATCAATTAAATGTGGAGGATCACCTGTATTATGTAGCCTAGTCAGGCATCAATTAAGTGAGGAGCATCACCTGTATTATGTAGCCTAGTCAGGCATCAATTAAGTGAGGAGGATCACCTGTGTTATGTAGCCTAGTCAGGCATCAATTAAGTGAGGAGCATCACCTATGTTATGAGCATGCTACTAATTACTAAGACACGCTACAGGGCTACGTAGAACTGTGGAATCCCTCCTCTTCCATCATCTGTTAGGAATATCTATTTCAAATGTGTAATAAACAGGTTGAACATTTAACGTGAGGTTGGTGACTGACTCCAGTTGACCCTTGACCCTTAACTTTGAGAAAGATGAAGCATGTTTGAGCTTAAAAAGCATGCATTCAGGGAAAGGGGGATACCTAGTCAGTTGTAAAGGGAAAGGGGGATACCTAGTCAGTTGTACAGGGAAAGGGGGATACCTAGTCAGTTGTACAGGGAAAGGGGGGGATACCTAGTCAGTTGTAAAGGGAAAGGGGGATACCTAGTCAGTTGTAAAGGGAAAGGGGGATACCTAGTCAGTTGTAAAGGGAAAGGGGGATACCTAGTCAGTTGTAAAGGGAAAGGGGGATACCTAGTCAGTTGTAAAGGGAAAGGGGGATACCTAGTCAGTTGTATAGGGAAAGGGGGATACCTAGTCAGTTGTAAAGGGAAAGGGGGATACCTAGTCAGTTGTAAAGGGAAAGGGGGATACCTAGTCAGTTGTAAAGGGAAAGGGGGGATACCTAGTCAGTTGTATAGGGAAAGGGGGGATACCTAGTCAGTTGTATAGGGAAAGGGGGATACCTAGTCAGTTGTATAGGGAAAGGGGGATACCTAGTCAGTTGTATAGGGAAAGGGGGATACCTAGTCAGTTGTAAAGGGAAAGGGGGATACCTAGTCAGTTGTAAAGGGAAAGGGGGATACCTAGTCAGTTGTAAAGGGAAAGGGGGATACCTAGTCAGTTGTAAAGGGAAAGGGGGATACCTAGTCAGTTGTACAGGGAAAGGGGGAGATACCTAGTCAGTTGTAAAGGGAAAGGGGGATACCTAGTCAGTTGTAAAGGGAAAGGGGGATACCTAGTCAGTTGTATAGGGAAAGGGGGATACCTAGTCAGTTGTATAGGGAAAGGGGGATACCTAGTCAGTTGTACAGGGAAAGGGGGAGATACCTAGTCAGTTGTAAAGGGAAAGGGGGATACCTAGTCAGTTGTAAAGGGAAAGGGGGGATACCTAGTCAGTTGTATAGGGAAAGGGGGATACCTAGTCAGTTGTATAGGGAAAGGGGGATACCTAGTCAGTTGTAAAGGGAAAGGGGGATACCTAGTCAGTTGTAAAGGGAAAGGGGGGATACCTAGTCAGTTGTAAAGGGAAAGGGGGGGATACCTAGTCAGTTGTACAGGTAAAGGGGGATACCTAGTCAGTTGTAAAGGGAAAGGGGGATACCTAGTCAGTTGTACAGGGAAAGGGGGATACCTAGTCAGTTGTACAGGGAAAGGGGGATACCTAGTCAGTTGTACAGAGAAAGGGGGGATACCTAGTCAGTTGTATAGGGAAAGGGGGATACCTAGTCAGTTGTACAGGGAAAGGGGGATACCTAGTCAGTTGTACAGAGAAAGGGGGGATACCTAGTCAGTTGTATAGGGAAAGGGGGATACCTAGTCAGTTGTAAAGGGAAAGGGGGATACCTAGTCAGTTGTAAAGGGAAAGGGGGGGATACCTAGTCAGTTGTACAGAGAAAGGGGGATACCTAGTCAGTAAACAGAAATGTGTGTTCCACATTTAATCCAACCCCTCTGAATCAGAGAGGTGTGGGGGGGGGGCTGCCTTAAATCGACATACACGTCGTCGACGCCCGGGGGACAAGTGGGTTAACTGGCTTGCTCGGGCAGAACTGCAGATTTCTTTACCTTGGTCAGGGATTCGATCCACCCACCTTTTGGTTACTGGCCCAAACGCACTAATCGACTACGAATGACATTGTCATGTAACAACGAGTCTGACTCACACAGATCAACCAAAGGAAAAAATGTGTATTTAGCAACATATAGCATTTATCAAAGACGGAAGCCATTTGGACATAACTAGAGAGACTTTTCTGTTGAGAACAAGTCTAATAGGTTTCTGCAAAAACAAAAAGCTACTATTATGTCATCATATTTCTAACAAATCTAAAGCATTTTTGAGTTGGTAGTATGGACCTACAGTATTACATTTACTGACCCAAGAAAGTAAAAAACAATTTGCCTCGCGTATTCTGTAAAAGTACTTTCAACATGGATATGGTTGATGAGAGTCCTTGATTGAATCCAGACCCAGCTGATTGTAATACAGATGTAGTCTATCCTAATACAACTGGCAGTGAAACTTAAAGCAATGTTTTCATTTGAACCAACCTCCATCCTGCCCACAGAACTTGTGTTTCGAATTAAAGGCTCAGAGAACTCAAGGTGGCTCCCTTTCCTCCCCCAGCCAAGACCCGGGGAGAGACGGAAGGGAAGGCATGTAGCCCAAGCCTAGGACTGGGGTTAAGGGCACTTACATTAGTGTACACTACCAAGGAATCACTGTTTGTAGTGGGCGCCAAATTACCTCATCATTCACAGAACTGCTGCCAGAAGGTGAAGAAGAAAAGTCTCTGAGCACAATGACTCTCTGAAGCATGGAGCGGTGCTATATTAACCCTGTCTCTCTGTAACATGGAGCGGTGCTATATTAACCCTGTCTCTCTGTAACATGGAGCGGTGCTATATTAACCCTGTCTCTCTGAAGCATGGAGCGGTGCTATATTAACCCTGTCTCTCTGAAACATGGAGCGGTGCTATATTAACCCTGACTCTCTGTAACATGGAGCGGTGCTATATTAACCCTGTCTCTCTGAACATGGAGCGGTGCTATATTAACCCTGACTCTCTGAAACATGGAGCGGTGCTATATTAACCCTGTCTCTCTGAAACATGGAGCGGTGCTATATTAACCCTGACTCTCTGTAACATGGAGCGGTGCTATATTAACCCTGGAGCGGTGCTATATTAACCCTGTCTCTCTGTAACATGGAGCGGTGCTATATTAACCCTGTCTCTCTGAAACATGGAGCGGTGCTATATTAACCCTGGAGCGGTGCTATATTAACCCTGTCTCTCTGAAACATGGAGCGGTGCTATATTAACCCTGTCTCTCTGAAACATGGAGCGGTGCTATATTAACCCTGACTCTCTGAAACATGGAGCGGTGCTATATTAACCCTGGAGCGGTGCTATATTAACCCTGTCTCTCTGAAACATGGAGCGGTGCTATATTAACCCTGGAGCGGTGCTATATTAACCCTGTCTCTCTGAAACATGGAGCGGTGCTATATTAACCCTGCGAAGCGGTGCTATATTAACCCTGTCTCTCTGAAACATGAGCGGTGCTATATTAACCCTGTCTTCTGAAACATGGAGCGGTGCTATATTAACCCTGTTCTCTGAACATGGAGCGGTGCTATATTAACCCTGTCTCTCTGAACATGGAGCGGGTCTATATTACCCTGTCTCTCTGAAACATGGCGGTGCTATATTAACCCTGACTCTCTGAAACATGGAGCGGTGCTATATTAACCCTGGACCGGTGCTATATTAACCCTGTCTCTCTGAAACATGGAGCGGTGCTATATTAACCCTGACTCTCTGAAACATGGAGCGGTGCTATATTAACCCTGGAGCGGTGCTATATTAACCCTGACTCTCATCTGACTGAAACATGGAGCGTGCTATATTAACCCTGTCTCTCTGAAACATGGAGCGGTGCTATATTAACCCTGACTCTCTGAAACATGGAGCGGTGCTATATTAACCCTGACTCTCTGAAACATGGAGTGGTGCTATATTAACCCTGACTCTCTGAAACATGGAGCGGTGCTATATTAACCCTGACTCTCTGAAGCATGGAGCGGTGCTATATTAACCCTGTCTCTCTGAACATGGAGCGTGCTTATTAACCCTGACTCTCTGAACATGGAGCGGTGCTATATTAACCCTGCTCTCTGAAACATGGAGCGGTGCTATATTACCCTGACTCTCTGAAACATGGAGCGGTGCTATATTAACCCTGACCTCTGAAACATGGAGCGGTGCTATATTAACCCTGTCTCTCTGAAACATGGAGCGGTGCTATTTAACCCTGACTCTCTGAAATGGAGCGGTGCTATATTAACCCTCTCTCTCTGAAACATGGAGCGTGCTATATTAACCCTGTCCTCTGAAACATGGAGCGGTGCATAATTAACCCTGACTCTCTGAAACATGGAGCGGTGCTATATTAACCCTGACTCTCTGTACATGGAGCGGTGCTATATTAACCCTGACTCTCTAACATGGAGCGGTGCTATATTAACCCTGTCTCTCTTGAACATGGAGCGGTGCTATATTAACCCTGTCTCTCTGAAACATGGAGCGGTGCTATATTAACCCTGACTCTCTGAAGCATGGAGCGGTGCTATATTAACCCTGACTCTCTGAAACATGGAGCGGTGCTATATTATCCCTGACTCTCTGAAACATGGAGCGGTGCTATATTAACCCTGACTCTCTGAAACATGGAGCGGTGCTATATTAACCCTGACTCTCTGTACATGGAGCGGTGCTATATTAACCTGTCTCTCTGAAACATGGAGCGGTGCTATATTAACCCTCTCTCTCTCTGTAACATGGAGCGGTGCTATATTAACCCTGTCTCTCTGAAACATGGAGCGGTGCTATATTCCCTGACTCTCTGAAACATGGAGCGGTGCTATATAACCCTGACTCTCTGAAACATGGAGCGGTGCTATATTAACCCTGTCTCTCTGTAACATGGAGCGGTGCTATATTAACCCTGTCTCTCTGAAACATGGAGCGGTGCTATATTAACCCTGTCTCTCTGTAACATGGAGCGGTGCTATATTAACCCTGTCTCTCTGAAACATGGAGCGGTGCTATATTAACCCTGTCTCTCTGTAACATGGAGCGGTGCTATATTAACCCTGTCTCTCTAACATGGAGCGGTGCTATATTAACCCTGACTCTCTGAAACATGGAGCGGTGCTATATTAACCCTGTCTCTCTGAAACATGGAGCGGTGCTATATTAACCCTGTCTCTCTGAAACATGGAGCGGTGCTATATTAACCCTGACTCTCTGAAACATGGAGCGGTGCTATATTAACCCTGACTCTCTGAAACATGGAGCGGTGCTATATTAACCCTGACTCTCTGTAACATGGAGCGGTGCTATATTAACCCTGTCTCTCTGTAACATGGAGCGGTGCTATATTAACCCTGGAGCGGTGCTATATTAACCCTGTCTCTCTGAAACATGGAGCGGTGCTATATTAACCCTGTCTCTCTGAAACATGGAGCGGTGCTATATTAACCCTGTCTCTCTGAACATGGAGCGGTGCTATATTAACCCTGTCTCTCTGAAACATGGAGCGGTGCTATATTAACCCTGTCTCTCTGAAACATGGAGCGTGCTATATTAACCCTGTCTCTCTGACATGGAGCGGTGCTATATAACCCTCTCTCTGAAACATGGAGCGGTGCTATATTAACCATGGAGCGGTGCTATATTAACCCTGACTCTCTCTGAAACATGGAGCGGTGCTATATTAACCCTGTCTCTCTGAAACATGGAGCGGTGCTATATTAACCCTGACTCTCTGAAACATGGAGCGGTGCTATATTAACTCTGACTCTCTGAAACATGGAGCGGTGCTATATTAACCCTGTCTCTCTGAAACATGGAGCGGTGCTATATTAACCCTGGAGCGGTGCTATATTAACCCTGACTCTCTGTAACATGGAGCGGTGCTATATTAACCCTGTCTCTCTGTAACATGGAGCGGTGCTATATTAACCCTGACTCTCTGAAACATGGAGCGGTGCTATATTAACCCTGTCTCTCTGTAACATGGAGCGGTGCTATATTAACCCTGACTCTCTGAAACATGGAGCGGTGCTATATTAACCCTTCTCTCTGAAACATGGAGCGGTGCTATATTAACCCTGTCTCTCTGAAACATGGAGCGGTGCTATATTACCCTGACTCTCTGAACATGGAGCGGTGCTATATACCCTGGAAGCGGTGCTATATAACCCTGTCTCTCTGTAACATGGAGCGGTGCTATATTAACTGCCTCTCTCTGAAACATGGAGCGGTGCTATATTAACCCTGGAGCGGTGCTATATTAACCCTGCTCTCTGTAACATGGAGCGGTGCTATATTAACCCTGTCTCTCTGAAACATGGAGCGGTGCTATATTAACCCTGACTCTCTGTAACATGGAGCGGTGCTATATTAACCCTGTCTCTCTGAAACATGGAGCGGTGCTATATTAACCCTGTCTCTCTGAAACATGGAGCGGTGCTATATTAACCCTGACTCTCTGTAACATGGAGCGGTGCTATATTAACCCTGACTCTCTGTAACATGGAGCGGTGCTATATTAACCCTGTCTCTCTGAAACATGGAGCGGTGCTATATTAACCCTGACTCTCTGAAACATGGAGCGGTGCTATATTAACCCTGTCTCTCTGAAACATGGAGCGGTGCTATATTAACCCTGTCTCTCTGTAACATGGAGCAGCACTAAGTGAATGAATGCTGAGAATAGAAAGCAGGACAGAGAGAACAGAAATCAAAGAAGAGGCTGACTCCTCACACAGCGGAGAGGCTGACTCCTCACACAGCGGAGAGGCTGACTCCTCACACAGCGGAGAGGCTGACTCCTCACACAGCGGAGAGGCTGACTCCTCACACAGCGGAGAGGCTGACTCCTCACACAGCGGAGAGGCTGACTCCTCACACAGCGGAGAGGCTGACTCCTCACACAGCAGAGAGGAGTTAAGAGTTGGGAGCATCAGAAAGTTTGGCGGATGTTAGGAGAAACAAAACAGCTTGTTACAGAGACAGACAAGACACCAGTTTCTGTTAGACATTATGAACTGAATGGACAGAAGAGAAAGGTCTGTGTGAACGAGGCGTCCCTGCTCCTCCCTGCTCGTGTGAACGGGACGTCCCTGCTCCTCCCTGCTCGTGTGAACGGGACGTCCCTGCTCCTCCCTGCTTCTCCCTGCTCGTGTGAACGGGGCGTCCCTGCTCCTCCCTGCTCCTCCCTGCTCGTGTGAACGGGACGTCCCTGCTCCTCCCTGCTCCTCCCTGCTCGTGTGAACGGGGCGTCCCTGCTCCTCCCTGCTCCTCCCTGCTCGTGTGAACGGGACGTCCCTGCTCCTCCCTGCTCCTCCCTGCTCGTGTGAACGGGGCGTCCCTGCTCGTGTGATCGGGGCGTCCCTGCTCATGTGATCTGGGCGTCCCTGCTCGTGTCATCGGGGCGTCCCTGCTCATGTGATCGGGGCGCCCCTGCTCGTGTGAACGGGGCCTCCCTGCTCGTGGGAACGAGGCGTCGTGAGACCACAGGATCAGATAACATCATGTATGGCTACGTTACTCCTCCCATCGCTAACCACTTCACCACCTGATGTTAAACCTCATGATATCATTTAACCAAGGCAGAAGGGAACATTCTTCATTAATTCCATTGGTGAGTGAGTGAGTGAGTGAGTGAGTGAGTGAGTGAGTGAGTGAGTGAGTGAGCCATAGGGCAGAAATAAAAGAGGAAGAACTGAAATGAGAGAGAAAGAGAGAGAGAGTAGTCTAGTAAAAGCGGATCAAAGAAAGATATGAAGAGAGAGAGAGAGAGAGAGAGAGAGAGAGAGAGAGAAAGAGAGAAAGAGAGAAAGAGAGAAAGAGAGAGAGAGAGAGAGAGAGAGAGAGAAAGAGAGAAAGAGAGAAAGAGAGAAAGAGAGAAAGAGAGAGAGAGAGATCAATGGATCACAGGAGGCAGGATAAAGCAGCTGCTGTCATCTCAATGAGAATGGATTCACTACCGCAGTCATTTTCCCCTCCGTTGTGCTACGAGAAGTGGAATGGGGACAACTACAGATGCCAAGGCCATCGACTTGTGGAGGTAATACTGTTTAAAAATCACGAAAACATTCATCAGAGAGAGAAGGCTCAGTCCGCTCCTCCAGCTAGACTCCCAGCGTCAGACACTGATGGATGAGGAGCCAGGAACACACACGCCTGATGGAAAATTGAGTCCTTCAAATATAAGCGCCAATTAGCCACGTCCCCCAAACAAACGATGTTCCATTCATCTCACGCTTGAACTAAGGGTGGGCGATAAAAATCATAACTCGATTTTTGTTTGTTTTCTCTAAATAAGAGTAACTGTACAATTAAAATGTCAAATACACTCCATTTCAAACAGTCAGCAATCATTTTATGAATTCAAGGCTTGTGAAATTATACCTAGGCTAAATATAAGCCTCTCACAACCACAGACCCAATTTTGATTTATTTCTTTTATCAAAATTGTTTAACATTCCCCCCCAATCATCACTGATCTGGCTTTCAAGTCTATGAAAATGCCCTTTTTTGTTACAAATTTATCCAGAACCATGCATAATCATCATTCACTAATAATGACTAAGGTCTTGTAGCAGGCATTAGGCTATAGAAAACTAACACAGGCCTCATCAACAATCTCTCAAGCCCACACGCTAGTGATTAGCCCGCGCGCTAGTGATTAGCCCGCGCGCTAGTGATTAGCCCGCGCGCTAGTGATTAGCCCGCGCGCTAGTGATTAGCCCGCGCGCTAGTGATTAGCCAGCTAATCTTTATATTTCAAGTTGAGTCGACGTGGATCTATCTGCTAGCTAACAAGGTAGAACAGTTGAATAGTTATGAACACACCCTTCTGTCCGTCTCCAACGGTTTGAGCAGCAGGCTAGCTAGCCTGTCCACTTTGTTCAGATGTTGAAGGCCTTACTTCTCAGAAGGAGAACGGGTTGCCAATTCCTTATATACACTACATTTGGAAAAATGTTCAGACCCCTTGACTTTTCCCACATTTTGTTACAGCCTTATTCTAAAATTGATTAAATCGTTTTTTCCCTCATCAATCTACACACAATACCCTATACTGACAAAAAGACAGGTTTAGAAATATAATATGTATAATAATATATAATATGTATAAAAAAACTAAACTGAAATATCACATTTACATAAGTATTCAGACCCTTTACTCAGTACTTTGTTGAAGCACCTTTGGCAGCGATTACAGCCTTGAATCTTCTATTATATTTAATAAATTTGCAAAAATGTCTAAAACCCTGTTTTTGCTTTGTCATTATGGGATATTGTGTGTCGATTGATGAGGGGGAAAAAACGTGTATATTTAATTTTAGAATAAGGCTGTAACGTAACAAAATGTGGGAAAAAGTCCAGGGGTCTGACTAGTTTCCGAATGCACCGTATATCTGTGTTTAGTTTGATACAGTGTTAGGCTGTTGATTCAGATACGTCAACAGCTGGAAATGCCTGCAGATGAACGAGGCAGGGATATTGTTTACGTTTGTTTCTTAGAACTGCTAGATTAGTTCCATACAGCCTCGACCCCCCCCCCCCCGCCTAGTTCATAAAACATGCATCTGACTGGCCCTTGGTAGAGTAAAACATGCATCAGACTGGCCCTTTGTAGAGTAAAACATGCATCTGACTGGCCCTTTGTAGAGTAAAACATGCACCTGACTGGCCCTTTGTAGAGTAACATGCACCTGACTGGCCCTTTGTAGAGTAAAACATGCATCTGACTGGCCCTTTGTAGAGTAAAACATGGATCAGACTGGCCCTTTGTAGAGTAAAACATGGATCAGACTGGCCCTTTGTAGAGTAAAACATGCATCTGACTGTCCCTTTGTAGAGTAAAACATGCATCTGACTGTCCCTTTGTAGAGTAAAACATGCATCTGACTGGCCCTTTGTAGAGTAAAACATGCATCTGACTGGCCCTTTGTAGAGTAAAACATGCATCTGACTGGCCCTTTGTAGAGTAAAACATGCATCTGACTGGCCCTTTGTAGAGTAAAACATGCATCTGACTGGCCCTTTGTAGAGTAAAACATGCATCTGACTGGCCCTTTGTAGAGTAAAACATGGATCTGACTGGCCCTTTGTAGAGTAAAACATGCATCTGACTGGCCCTTTGTAGAGTAAAACATGGATCTGACTGGCCCTTTGTAGAGTAAAACATGCACCTGACTGGCCCTTTGTAGAGTAAAACATGCATCTGACTGGCCCTTTGTAGAGTAAAACATGGATCAGACTGGCCCTTTGTAGAGTAAAACATGCATCGGACTGTCCCTTTGTAGAGTAAAACATGCATCGGACTGGCCCTTTGTAGAGTCAAACATGCATCAGACTGGTACACAATCTGTCATTACAGAATATCTGCGTCTGACAAAAGAGTATTACGCAGCTTTAGTTAATACAGTATAAAATCAGGGACTTAACGTCTTCTGGAAAGATAATCAACATGGATTCCCCAGGTAATACATTACATAGGGAATGACTTATGCTATTTAAATCTCTCTGTAGAACGGACATGCATTACATCCCGTCATGTCAAGCTCATATTTTCACCAAGTTACTGTGGAACATGGAAGAAACGTAAACAGTAACACAAACTCAACTCGTCCAGGGGAAGTGTTTAAATATGGACCTATTCTGAGTTGTACCCAATGTGGGGGGGAGAAAGAAAGCATATATATAGCCATAATATGACATTCGAAATGTCTCTATTCATTTGAAACTTTTGAGAGTGTAATGTTTACTACTCATTTTTTATTAGCCATTTCACTTGATTTAAAATAATGTTTCCCATGCCATAAAAGCCCCATAAATTGAATTGAGAGTGCGAGAGAGAGTTGAGAGAGCGACAGGGAGTGAGAGAGCGACGGAGTGAGAGAGCGACAGGGAGTGAGAGAGCGGCAGGGAGTGAGAGAGCGGCAGGGAGTGAGAGAGCGACAGGGAGTGAGAGAGCGACAGGGAGTGAGAGAGCGGCAGGGAGTGAGAGAGCGACGGAGTGAGAGAGCGACAGGGAGTGAGAGAGCGGCAGGGAGTGAGAGAGCGGCAGGGAGTGAGAGAGCGACAGGGAGTGAGAGAGCGACAGGGAGTGAGAGAGCTAGTGAGAGAGATTATAGTTGACTGGCCAGTCACCCCAACAACACAAAAAGCCCTCTATTAGTGTCCCTCACTGTTGTGGAAGAATTGTTAGTTCTCTAGTCACTGAGCTGTGAATCTCTGAATACAGCTGAATATAATGCACTTTATTTTGTATATTATTAATTATTTAACCTTTCACTAGGCGAGTCAATTAAGAACAAATTCTTATTTACAATGACGGCCTACCCCGGCCAAACCCGGACGACGCTGGGCCAGTTGTGCGCCGCACTATGGGACTCCCAATCAAGGCCGTTTGTGACACATCCCGGATACCCACAGCATCTCATTTTCATCTTCCTTCCTAACAGGAAATTTAAAATAAGTTTACACTCACTTTTTCCATTTAGTCTAAGAAACTATTAAAGAAGACATCATTGATATGCATGCACATTTGTTGATATTGACACTTGCATTTATTTTTTTCAAAGCAAGATTTTTTTTCTGTCTGATTTTCAAAGTGAGATTTTTTTTCTCTTTGATTGGTGCCCACATGCAATCACGAACACACACACTCTTTAAGAGATTAATATCGCTCGATCGAATTCGAGGTTGGCTCACTGGAATCCAGTTACGTCAAGCGCCTAAAAACTGCGCCAAGAAATCCGAAACCATTTTGCAAGGCTGTCTGTTCCTGCTTGCAACGCAAGCCTGGCTGTCTCTCAATAGAACCTTCTTAGATAACCTCAACATTGGAGTTACAATGACCATAGTATCAACAGTTGACATGTCGTAGATTAATATTACGAGGCAGCTGGATAACAGAGTTAGTTATATAAATATTGTCTTAATTGCTAATTGACTGAAAGACCTTTGGAGTATTTAACTACAACATTTCAGGATAAGGACAACAACAAAAAGTTTACTTTGGAAGTTATTGTTGACTCAAGATTAAATGAAATGTGACAGTGTAGCCTAGTAAACAGTCAAGCCTACTGTCAAATGTCACCGGAAAACATGATTGTTCTACTGTACACAACATAGGTGTTAAAGAATGTTGTTAGGTGCCACCAGAAGCAACTGGTTAGTTAGTCTACCCATTTCCTTACCCCGCATCTAGTTTCAACTGACCATTCGTATTGAGAGTTAACCATTTGTACATCGTTACAACACTGTATATATACATAATATGACATTTGTAATGTCTTTATTCTTTTGAAACTTCTATGTTAAATGTTTACTGTTAATTTTTATTGTTTATTTCACTTTTGTATATTATCTACCTCACTTGCTTTGGCAATGTTAACACATGTTTCCCATGCCAATAAAGCGCTTGAATTGAGAAGCCAAGTCGCAAACTGGCTATCCTACTTTACCGCAATATCTGTAGAAGAGGTCTTAGATAAAGCATCTTAGCCAATTAATATTTTATCCGATTAACGTAAACTCCTTGAGTCTAGTCGGTTAACGTTATATACTGCTCAAACTAGATACATTGAAACAGTCCACTTGACAATGGCTAGGTCAAAAGTATTGTTTTGAAAAAGACTGGGTAAAAGCTGTGAAACAAACCTGTATGACTTTCTTCTTGTTCTTGACTCGGTGTGTGAGCGGTAGATCGCTTAGCGTTCAGTTTAGATAATCACTCTACGGAGATCGTTACTTTGTATTACCGACGATAACGACTACAAGAAGATGATGTGTATGCCATTGACAATATAAATCCTTACTAGAGAATACTTTCAACGAGCTACCCATTCCAAGCGTGCATCCATTGGAGCTAGCCAGCTAGCCTGCTAGCTAGTGAAAGTAACAGTTGTGATATCGGCTCTTAACCATTCGTCTAACAGGATCTTTCCGATTTTGCCGCCGCGGTCCTTTTTCACCAAATGTAATATCTGCAGTTAGCGAAATTTCGTGCTTTAGTATCCATTTTTATCTGGTTTCGGCGTGTAGCTCCGTAGAAGAACAATATTCTATTCCCCTGTCTGTCTCTCTCTCTCTCACTCCTCTCCAACATCTCCACAATAGATTCCGTTCGGACTTTTTCAACACCAAACGTTACTGTTTACGACACTCGTCGTCGATTTACGACACTGGTTGCTAAGCGAATACTCTAAAGTTGTCTCCGCTGCAGCTTTGCCACAATAGCCAACTTTTCCTATATTTGTATACTTTGAGCTGCCTTGAGGATAGTTATTTTTTTCTTCCAAAAATCAATGTTTTTTTGACTGTGCTTTACTTTATTAAATAAATTACACTATGGCAATTTTGAGCTTTAAGAAGTCGCAGCTCTGTCAAGGGTTTATCTCTTTCTGTCTTCTGAAGAGGCAATTCTTTTTGGGGTTGTGAATAATAATTAGGTTGACGTTATGATACTACATATGTGTATATATCCATTCTTAAAACATAATGTGTTCCTTTATGTATCTGTTTTTTTTTAATGTTACCAATATAAAGTGTTGCAAAGCAGTTCTCCTCTAGCTGTGGTCTACTGCAGAGACAGCATCATAATGTGGACATAATGTGACTGACAGTCGGATACATAGAGTTGAGTTGTATGGGGCAATGTTGCGGTAATGTATGTGTCTTTCTGCTCGCTGCATTCCTTGACAGTGTGACAGCTGTGGCAGGGCATGTAGCTGCCCGATGATGCATGAAACTGGGCCAGAATCAGGAGTGGCAAAGGCAGAGTTGGACAGGATCCTAGATGAGGAAGGAAGGGGCCATCCTGCAGAAAGAGTAACATCTGTGGAGAGAACCAGGGGGATGCAGAGAGAACCAGGGGAATGTAGAGAGAACCAGGGGGATGTAGAGAGAACCAGGGGGATACAGAGAGAACCAGGGGGATGCAGAGAGAACCAGGGGGATGGAGAGAGAACCAGGGGGATGCAGAGAGAACCAGGGGGATGTAGAGAGAACCAGGGGGATGCAGAGAGAACCAGGGGAATGCAGAGAGAACCAGGGGGATGCAGAGAGAACCAGGGGGATGTAGAGAGAACCAGGGGAATGCAGAGAGAACCAGGGGGATACAGAGAGAACCAGGGGGATGCAGAGAGAACCAGGGGGATGCAGAGAGAACCAGGGAGATGCAGAGAGAACCAGGGGGATTCAGAGAGAACCAGGGGGATGCAGAGAGAACCAGGGGGATGCAGAGAGAACCAGGGGGATGCAGAGAGAACCAGGGGAATGCAGAGAGAACCAGGGGGATGCAGAGAGAACCAGGGGAATGCAGAGAGAACCAGGGGGATGCAGAGAGAACCAGGGGAATGCAGAGAGAACCAGGGGGATGCAGAGAGAACCAGGGGAATGCAGAGAGAACCATGGGGATTCAGAGAGAACCAGGGGGGATGCAGAGAGAACCAGGGGGATGCAGAGAGAACCAGGGGGATGCAGAGAGAACCAGGGGGATGCAGAGAGAACCAGGGGAATGTAGAGAGAACCAGGGGGATGCAGAGAGAACCAGGGGAATGTAGAGAGAACCAGGGGGATGCAGAGAGAACCAGGGGGATGCAGAGAGAACCAGGGGGATGCAGAGAGAACCAGGGGGATGTAGAGAGAACCAGGGGGATGCAGAGAGAACCAGGGGAATGTAGAGAGAACCAGGGGGATGTAGAGAGAACCAGGGGAATGGAGAGAGAACCAGGGGGATGCAGAGAGAACCAGGGGGATGCAGAGAGAACCAGGGGAATGTAGAGAGAACCAGGGGGATGTAGAGAGAACCAGGGGAATGGAGAGAGAACCAGGGGGATGCAGAGAGAACCAGGGGGATGGAGAGAGAACCAGGGGGATGCAGAGAGAACCAGGGGGATGCAGAGAGAACCAGGGGGATGCAGAGAGAACCAGGGGGATGCAGAGAGAACCAGGGGAATGGAGAGAGAACCAGGGGGATGCAGAGAGAACCAGGGGGATGTAGAGAGAACCAGGGGAATGGAGAGAGAACCAGGGGGATGCAGAGAGAACCAGGGGGATGGAGAGAGAACCAGGGGAATGGAGAGAGAACCAGGGGGATGCAGAGAGAACCAGGGGGATGCAGAGAGAACCAGGGGGATGCAGAGAGAACCAGGGGAATGTAGAGAGAACCAGGGGAATGTAGAGAGAACCAGGGGGATGCAGAGAGAACCAGGGGAATGCAGAGAGAACCAGGGGGATGCAGAGAGAACCAGGGGGATGGAGAGAGAACCAGGGGGATGCAGAGAGAACCAGGGGAATGTAGAGAGAACCAGGGGGATGCAGAGAGAACCAGGGGGATACAGAGAGAACCAGGGGATACAGAGAGAACCAGGGGAATGTAGAGAGAACCAGGGGGATGCAGAGAGAACCAGGGGGATGCAGAGAGAACCAGGGGGATGTAGAGAGAACCAGGGGAATGCAGAGAGAACCAGGGGGATACAGAGAGAACCAGGGGGATGTAGAAAGAACCAGGGGGATGCAGAGAGAACCAGGGGGATGCAGAGAGAACCAGGGGGATGCAGAGAGAACCAGGGGGATGCAGAGAGAACCAGGGGGATACAGAGAGAACCAGGGGGATACAGAGAGAACCAGGGGGATGTAGAGAGAACCAGGGGGATGCAGAGAGAACCAGGGGAATGTAGAGAGAACCAGGGGGATGCAGAGAGAACCAGGGGAATGGAGAGAGAACCAGGGGGATGCAGAGAGAACCAGGGGGATGTAGAGAGAACCAGGGGAATGGAGAGAGAACCAGGGGGATGCAGAGAGAACCAGGGGAATGTAGAGAGAACCAGGGGGATGCAGAGAGAACCAGGGGGATGCAGAGAGAACCAGGGGAATGTAGAGAGAACCAGGGGGATGCAGAGAGAACCAGGGGGATGTAGAGAGAACCAGGGGGATGCAGAGAGAACCAGGGGGATACAGAGAGAACCAGGGGGATGCAGAGAGAACCAGGGGGATGCAGAGAGAACCAGGGGAATGTAGAGAGAACCAGGGGGATGCAGAGAGAACCAGGGGGATGCAGAGAGAACCAGGGGGATGCAGAGAGAACCAGGGGAATGTAGAGAGAACCAGGGGGATACAGAGAGAACCAGGGGAATGTAGAGAGAACCAGGGGGATGCAGAGAGAACCAGGGGGATGCAGAGAGAACCAGGGGGATACAGAGAGAACCAGGGGGATGGAGAGAGAACCAGGGGAATGCAGAGAGAACCAGGGGAATGCAGACAGACCCAGGCGATGAATGTTTCTTTGACTTCTATATGATCCTCAGTTCGATCTCCGTGCTTTGGAGAGATTACACACGATAGGACCTAGTACAAATGGGAAAATAATATTTGGTGTGTTTGTCTATGTGGATTTGGTGTTTGTGTTTACTTTTTATTTTTTTTATCTCCAGTTTAATTGTGTTGAAATTGTGATTAGAGATATTGAACTAATCAGGGTTTTGTACCCAGCTGAACTTCTGGAGATGTGGGTGACTGGGTGTAGAAATGATCCATACCATTTTCACAGGCCATGCTATATACCCAGGGTTTAATGTAGTGGAGTAGCCGAGGCCTATGGGAGGTGGAACACAATGGGAATATAACACATTTCTATGGAAATCAAGGACAAGCAATACATTTATTGATTATAAATGTATTGCTTATTTATTTAGTTCCTTCAAAAAAAAATCCCTTTAACGCATAGAATATATATGGTTTGTTTTTTTGTGATTCTTTGTTTCTTTGGTAATTATCCATGTTTCACATTCTGAATTTGTATTAAATCTTAATTTAAGTATTCTTGAACAAAGCTGTCGTAGTGCACTACGTGTGGTGTGAATGTACTAATTATTCACAGCGTCTAATCAACATTATCAACAGCATAGACTACAGAACTGTCCCAGATACAGCAGCAGCATGAGATTCACGTCGCATTACTTTGTATTTACCGCCATCTAGCGGAGTCATCGCGATACTACTTGAGGGTGCGGAATGTACGCTACCATCGACAGCTGATATAATTCTGGTTTTGTGTTTGTGTTTATCTGTGAGACTAATTCATCCAACACAGTTTCATCTGAATCTACAAACACGTGATCTGAACTGGCAACGTTACATGCAATATTACATGTTAATTATACTGAACAAAAATATAAACGCAATATGCAACGATTTCAACGATTTTACTGAGTTACAGTTCATATAAGGAAATCAGTGAATTGAAATACATTCATTAGGCCCTAATCTATAGATTTCACATGATTGAGCAGAGTAAATACATTCAGTAGGCCCTAATCTATGGATTTCACATGATTGAGCAGAGTAAATACATTCATTAGGCCCTAATCTATGGATTTCACATGATTGAGCAGAGTAAATACATTCATTAGGCCCTAATCTATGGATTTCACATGATTGAGCAGAGTAAATACATTTGTGCACAACATTTGAGAGAAATAAGCTTTATGTGAGTATGGAACATTTCTGGGATATTTTATTTCAGCTCATGAAACATACATATACAAATGTTTACACTTTGTGTTTATATCTTTGTTTAGTATATAACTTCATTTTTTATTTAATGCTCCACACATGACATATTTCTACCCCCCCCCCCCCCCCTACTGCTGCCCTTCTCTTGGAGATGTGTTCTTTTGGAGATGTGTTCTTTTGGAGATGTGTTCTTTTGGAGATGTGTTCTCTATGTGATGTGTTCTCTAGGTGATGTGTTCTCTAGGTGATGTGTTCTCTATGTGATGTGTTCTCTATGTGATGTGTTCTCTTGGTGATGTGTTCTCTAGGTGATGTGTTCTCTAGGTGATGTGTTCTCTAGGTGATGTGTTCTCTAGGTGACGTGTTCTCTAAATGAGGTGTTCTCTAGGTGATGTGTTCTCCAGGTGATGTGTTCTCTAGGTGATGTGTTCTCTATGTGATGTGTTCTCAATATGATGTGTTCTCTAGGTGATGTGTTCTCTAAATGATGTGTTCTCTAGGTGATGTGTTCTCTAGGTGATGTGTTCTCTAGGTGATGTGTTCTCTAGGTGACGTGTTCTCTAGGTGATGTGTTCTCTAAATTATGTGTTCTCTATGTGATGTGTTCTCTAATGATGTGTTATCTATGAGATGTGTTCTCTAGGTGACGTGTTCTCTAGGTGATGTGTTCTCTAAATGATGTGTTCTCTAGGTGATGTGTTCTCTAGGTGATGTGTTCTCTATATGATGTGTTCTCTAGGTGATGTGTTCTCTATGTGATGTGTTCTCTATATGATGTGTTCTCTAGGTGATGTGTTCTCTAAATGATGTGTTCTCTAGGTGATGTGTTCTCTAGGTGATGTGTTCTCTAGGTGATGTGTTCTATATGTGATGTGTTCTCTAGGTTATGTGTTCTCTATGTGATGTGTTCTCTATGTGGTGTGTTCTCTAAATTATGTGTTCTCTATATGATGTGTTCTCTAAATGCTGTGTTCTCTAGGTGATGTGTTCTCTAGGTGATGTGTTCTCTAGGTGATGTGTTCTCTAGGTGATGTGTTCTCTAGGTGACGTGTTCTCTATGTGATGTGTTCTCTATGTGATGTCTAGGTGATGTGTTCTGTAGGTGATGTGTTCTCTAGGTGACGTGTTCTCTATGTGATGTATTCTCTATGTGATGTATTCTCGAGGTGATGTGTTCTCTAGGTGATGTGTTCTCTATGTGATGTGTTCTCTAGGTGACGTGTTCTCTATGTGATGTGTTCTCTAGGTGATGTGTTCTCTATGTGATGTGTTCTCTAGGTGATGTGTTCTCTATGTGATGTGTTCTCTAGGTGACGTGCTCTCTAGGTGACGTGTTCTCTAAATGATGTGTTCTCTATGTGATCTGTTCTCTAAATGATGTGTTATCTATGAGATGTGTTCTCTAGGTGATGTGTTCTCTAGGTGATGTGTTCTCTAGGTGATGTGTTCTCTAGGTGACGTGTTCTCTAAATGATGTGTTCTCTAGGTGATGTGTTCTCTAGGTGATGTGTTCTCTATATGATGTGTTCTCTAGGTGATGTGTTCTCTATGTGATGTGTTCTCTAAATGATGTGTTCTCTATGAGATGTGTTCTCTATGTGATGTGTTCTCTAAATGATGTGTTCTCTATGAGATGTGTTCCCTATGTGATGTGTTCTCTATATGATGTGTTCTCTATGTGATGTGTTCTCTATATGATGTGTTCTCTAAATGATGTGTTCTCTAGGTGATGTGTTCTCTAGGTGATGTGTTCTCTAGGTGATGTGTTCTATATGTGATGTGTTCTCTAGGTTATGTGTTCTCTATGTGATGTGTTCTCTATGTGATGTGTTCTCTAAATTATGTGTTCTCTATATGATGTGTTCTCTAAATGCTGTGTTCTCTAGGTGATGTGTTCTCTAGGTGATGTGTTCTCTAGGTGATGTGTTCTCTAGGTGATGTGTTCTCTAGGTGACGTGTTCTCTATGTGATGTGTTCTCTATGTGATGTCTAGGTGATGTGTTCTGTAGGTGATGTGTTCTCTAGGTGACGTGTTCTCTATGTGATGTATTCTCTATGTGATGTATTCTCGAGGTGATGTGTTCTCTAGGTGATGTGTTCTCTATGTGATGTGTTCTCTAGGTGACGTGTTCTCTATGTGATGTGTTCTCTAGGTGATGTGTTCTCTATGTGATGTGTTCTCTAGGTGATGTGTTCTCTATGTGATGTGTTCTCTCGGTGACGTGCTCTCTAGGTGACGTGTTCTCTAAATGATGTGTTCTCTATGTGATGTGTTCTCTATGTGATGTGTTATCTATGAGATGTGTTCTCTAGGTGATGTGTTCTCTAGGTGATGTGTTCTCTAGGTGATGTGTTCTCTAGGTGACGTGTTCTCTAAATGATGTGTTCTCTAGGTGATGTGTTCTCTAGGTGATGTGTTCTCTATATGATGTGTTCTCTAGGTGATGTGTTCTCTATGTGATGTGTTCTCTAAATGATGTGTTCTCTATGAGATGTGTTCTCTATGTGATGTGTTCTCTAAATGATGTGTTCTCTATGAGATGTGTTCCCTATGTGATGTGTTCTCTATATGATGTGTTCTCTATGTGATGTGTTCTCTATATGATGTGTTCTCTATGTGCTGTGTTCTCTAGTAGATGTGTTCTCTATGTGATGTGTTCTCTATATGATGTGTTCTCTAGGTGATGTGTTCTCTATGTGATGTGGTCTCTAGTAGATGTGTTCTCTATGTGATGTGTTCTCTATATGATGTGTTCTCTAGGTGATGTGTTCTCTATGTGATGTGTTCTATATGTGATGTGTTCTCTAGGTGATGAGTTCTCTATGTGATGTGTTCTCTATATGATGTGTTCTCTAGGTGATGTGTTCTCTAAATGATGTGTTCTCTAGGTGATGTGTTCTCTAGGTGATGTGTTCTCTAGGTGATGTGTTCTATATGTGATGTGTTCTCTAGGTTATGTGTTCTCTATGTGATGTGTTCTCTATGTGATGTGTTCTCTAAATTATGTGTTCTCTATATGATGTGTTCTCTAAATGCTGTGTTCTCTAGGTGATGTGTTCTCTAGGTGATGTGTTCTCTAGGTGATGTGTTCTCTAGGTGATGTGTTCTCTAGGTGACGTGTTCTCTATGTGATGTGTTCTCTATGTGATGTCTAGGTGATGTGTTCTGTAGGTGATGTGTTCTCTAGGTGACGTGTTCTCTATGTGATGTATTCTCTATGTGATGTATTCTCGAGGTGATGTGTTCTCTAGGTGATGTGTTCTCTATGTGATGTGTTCTCTAGGTGACGTGTTCTCTATGTGATGTGTTCTCTAGGTGATGTGTTCTCTATGTGATGTGTTCTCTAGGTGATGTGTTCTCTATGTGATGTGTTCTCTAGGTGACGTGCTCTCTAGGTGACGTGTTCTCTAAATGATGTGTTCTCTATGTGATGTGTTCTCTAGGTGATGTGTTCTCTAGGTGACGTGTTCTCTAAATGATGTGTTCTCTAGGTGATGTGTTCTCTAGGTGATGTGTTCTCTATATGATGTGTTCTCTAGGTGATGTGTTCTCTATGTGATGTGTTCTCTAAATGATGTGTTCTCTATGAGATGTGTTCTCTATGTGATGTGTTCTCTAAATGATGTGTTCTCTATGAGATGTGTTCCCTATGTGATGTGTTCTCTATATGATGTGTTCTCTATGTGATGTGTTCTCTATATGATGTGTTCTCTATGTGCTGTGTTCTCTAGTAGATGTGTTCTCTATGTGATGTGTTCTCTATATGATGTGTTCTCTAGGTGATGTGTTCTCTATGTGATGTGGTCTCTAGTAGATGTGTTCTCTATGTGATGTGTTCTCTATATGATGTGTTCTCTAGGTGATGTGTTCTCTATGTGATGTGTTCTCTAAATGATGTGTTCTCTATGAGATGTGTTCTCTATGTGATGTGTTCTCTAAATGATGTGTTCTCTATGAGATGTGTTCTCTATGTGATGTGTTCTCTAGGTGACGTGTTCTCTATGTGATGTGTTCTCTAGGTGATGTGTTCTCTATGTGATGTGTTCTCTAGGTGACGTGTTCTCTAGGTGACGTGTTCTCTAAATATGTGTTCTCTAGGTGACGTGTTCTCTAAATGATGTGTTCTCTAGGTGATGTGTTCTCTAGGTGATGTGTTCTCTATATGATGTGTTCTCTAGGTGATGTGTTCTCTATGTGATGTGTTCTCTAGGTGATGTGTTCTCTATATGATGTGTTCTCTAGGTGATGTGTTCTCTATGTGATGTGTTCTCTAAATGATGTGTTCTCTATGAGATGTGTTCTCTATGTGATGTGTTCTCTAAATGATGTGTTCTCTATGAGATGTGTTCTCTATGTGATGTGTTCTCTATACGATGTGTTCTCTATGTGATGTGTTCTCTATATGATGTGTTCTCTATGTGCTGTGTTCTCTAGTAGATGTGTTCTCTATGTGATGTGTTCTCTATATGATGTGTTCTCTAGGTGATGTGTTCTCTATGTGATGTGTTCTCTAGTAGATGTGTTCTCTATGTGATGTGTTCTCTAGTAGATGTGTTCTCTATGTGATGTGTTCTCTATATGATGTGTTCTCTATGTGATGTGTTCTCTATGTGATGTGTTCTCTAGGTGATGTGTTCTCTATATGATGTGTTCTCTATGTGATGTGTTCTCTATATGATGTGTTCTCTATGTGATGTGTTCTCTAGGTGATGTGTTCTCTATGTGATGTGTTCTCTAGGTGATGTGTTCTCTAAATTATGTTTTATCTAGGTGATGTGTTCTCTAGGTGATGTGTTCTCTAGGTGATGTGTTCTCTAGGTGATGTGTTCTCTATGTGATGTGTTCTCTAGGTGACGTGTTCTCTAGGTGATGTGTTCTCTAAATTATGTGTTCTCTATGTGATGTGTTCTCTAATGATGTGTTATCTATGAGATGTGTTCTCTAGGTGACGTGTTCTCTAGGTGACGTGTTCTCTAAATGATGTGTTCTCTAGGTGATGTGTTCTCTAGGTGATGTGTTCTCTATATGATGTGTTCTCTAGGTGATGTGTTCTCTATGTGATGTGTTCTCTATATGATGTGTTCTCTAGGTGATGTGTTCTCTAAATGATGTGTTCTCTAGGTGATGTGTTCTCTAGGTGATGTGTTCTCTAGGTGATGTGTTCTATATGTGATGTGTTCTCTAGGTGATGTGTTCTCTAGGTGATGTGTTCTCTATATGATGTGTTCTCTAAATGCTGTGTTCTCTAGGTGATGTGTTCTCTAGGTGATGTGTTCTCTAGGTGATGTGTTCTCTAGGTGATGTGTTCTCTAGGTGACGTGTTCTCTATGTGATGTGTTCTCTATGTGATGTGTTGTCTAGGTGATGTGTTCTGTAGGTGATGTGTTCTCTAGGTGACGTGTTCTCTATGTGATGTATTCTCGAGGTGATGTGTTCTCTAGGTGATGTGTTCTCTATGTGATGTATTCTCTAGGTGACGTGTTCTCTATGTGATGTTTTCTCTAGGTGATTTGTTCTCTATGTGATGTGTTCTCTAGGTGACGTGTTCTCTATGTGATGTTTTCTCTAGGTGATGTGTTCTCTAGGTGACGTGTTCTCTAAATGATGTGTTCTCTATGTGATGTGTTCTCTAAATGATGTGTTATCTATGAGATGTGTTCTCTAGGTGATGTGTTCTCTAGGTGATGTGTTCTATATGTGATGTGTTCTCTAGGTGATGTGTTCTCTAGGTGATGTGTTCTCTATGTGATGTGTTCTCTAAATGATGTGTTCTCTATGAGATGTGTTCTCTATGTGATGTGTTCTCTATATGATGTGTTCTCTATGTGATGTGTTCTCTAGGTGATGTGTTCTCTATGTGATGTGTTCTCTAGGTGACGTGTTCTCTAGGTGACGTGTTCTCTAAATGATGTGTTCTCTAGGTGACGTGTTCTCTAAATGATGTGTTCTCTAGGTGATGTGTTCTCTATATGATGTGTTCTCTATGTGATGTGTTCTCTACATGATGTGTTCTCTATGAGATGTGTTCTCTATGTGATGTGTTCTCTAAATGATGTGTTCTCTATGAGATGTGTTCTCTATGTGATGTGTTCTCTATATGATGTGTTCTCTATGTGATGTGTTCTCTATATGATGTGTTCTCTATGTGCTGTGTTCTCTAGTAGATGTGTTCTCTATGTCATGTGTTCTCTATATGATGTGTTCTCTAGGCGATGTGTTCTCTATGTGATGTGGTCTCTAGTAGATGTGTTCTCTATGTGATGTGTTCTCTAGTAGATGTGTTCTCTATGTGATGTGTTCTCTATATGATGTGTTCTCTAGGTGATGTGTTCTCTATGTGATGTGTTCTCTATGTGATGTGTTCTCTAGGTGATGTGTTCTCTATGTGATGTGTTCTCTAGGAGATGTGTTCTCTATGTGATGTGTTCTCTAGGAGATGTGTTCTCTAGGTGATGTATTCTCTAGATCAGCCGTTCTTATAATATGGGTTGTGACCCAAAGTGGTTCGCGGACCTGTTAATGGTTGGTCGTGACGTGTCAGATTAAATTCATGATTATTTCATGAATTACTGGAATTGATTTGGCCAAGTGCAAATGGACTCTCTGTTTATTACGCTGTCTGTTTTGTAGCGGATTCAGTTTGGCAGCTGCACGAGTGGGAGGGAGATGCCTGTGTGCTTTGAGGTTTACCTGATCCTTTTTCTGCTGTCAGCCAATGACTTGTCATTCTCACTCGTCATCACTCACCGCTGGTCATCAAATGGGGTAAAGCTAGCCACAAGTTCTGAAAGCTCACTCGTCATCACTCACCGCTGGTCATCAAATGGGGTAAAGCTAGCCACAAGTTCTGAAAGCTCACTCGTCATGAAACGCAAATACACCGATGAGTTTCTCTCTCTTGGTTTCATTCAAACTTTGAGAAATAACGAGAAGCGCCAACAATGTGTTTTGTGCGGGGAAGTGCTTAGTAATGAATCTCTCAAAACAAACAAATTAAAATAACACGTCCTGACCAAACATCCACAGCATGACGGTAAACTCAGGGAGTTCTTTCAGAACAGAGCAGAGCGCTTCAGGAAACAGGGCTTCGACAGTGGGAAGGAAGTCAGCTAAGCAAGGCATTGTTGTCATTTTATAACAGGTGACGATCAGCAGAAATAAGGGAGAACTAACTAACTCTTTTGTTTTTATTTATTTATTTCACCTCTATGAAACCAGGTAGGCCAGTTGAGAACAAGTTCTCATTTACAACTGCGACCTGGCCAAGATAAAGCAAAGCAGTGCGACAAAAACAACAACACAGAGTTACACTTAAACAAACGTACCGTCAATAATGCAATAGAAAAATCTATGTACAGTGTGTGCAAATGTAGAAGAGCAGGAAGGTAAGACAATAAATAGGCCCTAGTGGCGAAATAATTACAATTTAGCATTAATACTGGAGTGATAGATGTGCAGAAGATGATGTGCAAGTAGAGATACTGGGGTGCAAAATAGCAAGAGGGTAAGTAAAAATATGGGGATGAGATAGTTGGGTGTGTTATTTACAGATGGGCTGTGTACAGGTACAGTGATCGGTAAGCTGCTCTGACAGCTGATGCTTAAAGTTAGAGAGGGAGATATAAGACTCCAGCTTCAGTGATTTTTGCAATTCGTTGCAGTCATTGGCAGCAGAGAACTGGAAGGAAAGGCGGCCAAAGGAAGTGTTGGGTTTGGGGATGACCAGTGAAATATACCTGCTGGAGCGCGTGCTACGGGTGGGTGCTGCTATGGTGACCAGTGAGCTGAGATAAGGCGGGGCTTTACCTAGCAAAGACTTATAGATGACCTGGAGCCAGTGGGTTTGGCGACAGATATGAAACGAGGGCGAACTCTCATAGTAGTAAATGTGAGTTTCTCTATCAAATAATCCCCTGGCCTTGCACACAGCTATTAGTTAGATTGCTAATATTAGCCAAAGCAAGCCAGCTAGCTAGCTACTGATGCAACAGGCCTATTGTACATCTTACTGTAGAAAGGATTGTTGAAAACAAGTCTAGGGTGGAACTGTTGCTGTTAAAATACAATTAATCATTTGTTTTCTGAACTGGAATAAACTGATTGAAGCAGGATGATTTTTGAGGAAAACACACTCACACAGTTCTGTGTTGTTTATCTGCAACAGGAAGTGGTCTCCTGCCTGACTGAGAACCCACTCACACAGTTCTGGGTTGTTTATCTACAACAGGAAGTGGTCTCCTCTGAGAAATCTGACTGAGGAAGCAGTAGATGTTCTGGTCCAGTTTGGCACCACATACCTAGACATAAAAAACACAGATACACACACACACACACACACACACACACACACACACACACACACACACACACACACACACACACACACACACACACACACACACACACACACACACACACACACACACACACACACACACACACACACACACACACACACACACACACACAGATAAAGACACACACAGTAACAGACACATCTCAACATCAACTGTTCAGAGGAGACTGCGTGAATCAGGCCTTCATGTTCAATTGCTGCAAAGAAACCACTACTAAAGGACACCAATAAGAAGAAGAGACTTGTTTGGGCCAAGAAACACGAGCAATGGACATTAGACCGGTGGAAATCTGTCATTTGGCCTGATGAGTCCAAATTTGAGATTTTTGGTTCCAACTGCCATGTCTTTGTGAGACACAGAGAAGGTAAACAGATGATCTCTGCATGTGTGGTTCCCACAGTGAAGCATGGAGGTAGTGGAGGGATGGTGCTTCGCTGGTGTCACTGTCAGTGATTTATTTTGAACTAAAGGCACACTTAACCAACATGGCTACCACAGCATTCTGCAGCGATACGCCATCCCATCTGGTTTGTGCTTAGTGGGACTATCATTTGTTTTTCAACAGGACAATGACCCAAAACACCTCCAGGCTGTGTAAGGGCTATTTGATTAAGAAGGAGAGTGATGGAGTGCTGCATCAGATGACTTGGCCTCCACAATCACCCGACCTCAACCCAATTGAGATGGTTTGGGATGAGTTGGACTCCAGAGTGAAGGAAAAGCAGCTAACAAGTGCTCAGCATATGTGGGATCTCCTTCAAGACTGCTGGAAAAGCATTCCAGGTGATTACTTCATGAAGCTGGTTGAGAGAATGTAAAGCTGTCATCAAGGCAAAGGGTGGCTAATTTGAAGAATCTAAAATCTAAAATCTATTTTGATTTGTTTAACATGTTTTTGGTTACTACGTGATTATTTCATAGTTTTGATGTCTACACTATTATTCTGCAATGTAGATTATAGTGAAAATAAAGAAAAACCCTTGAATGAATAGGTGTGTCCAAACTTTTGACTGGTACTGTACATACACACACACACTCTCTCTCGCACACACATATACACACATGTATGAGTGATGTGGACATTCCTGAAAAACAGTGTTCCTTGAAAAATAAAAATTCCTTACAAAGAGAATTTCATTTCTAAAAGTGATGTGTTAGTTTTTTATTTTCACCTCTTCAGATTCTAGATGAACTATACTGATTGTACAGCTTTCCAATTTAATGTGAATTTATAGTTTAGTGTATATATGGGTTGGATGTTTAGCAACAAAACCAATGTGTCCGATGGGCAAAACAGACTGGGGTGGCTTAGATTGTCGACAAGATGTAAACTATATTTGATTTCCAAATGTTTATTGAAAACATAAATACATTTGCACAATGAGCACTTGTCTCTTTAAATATGTCATTACGTTTGCTGGTCAGCTAACTAGAGCATGTTTTCTGTTGCCATATTAGCATTGACATGAAATCAGTCAATACACCTCAAAATAAGACATGGTATCAATAAAAAGATAAAAACGAACTGAAACGAACCAGCTATGATAACTCACATGGCAGATTCTTCTCACTGTTGTCAGCTATCTGACTGTTCAGATTCATAACAACATTCGACTTCCTCATATTTGTTTGTAAAGTTGTCAGCCAGCTCATCTATACATTTTATTGGTGAAGTATGCCACGCCCCCTCTCAAATAAGTCCTGTTTTGCATCACTTCAACCACAAGATGGCAGCGATCATTACCATACCGATTGCACTTGTAGAAGACCTTCCAAAAATATTCTTCTCCTACATAATACTCAACTGAATATTGAACTGGGTGCAACTCTCCAGTATAGACACAGAGTTCCCTTATCCCTGATACCAATATCAAGTCTTTGTACATGTATTGTAAACTATCATTATTATTATCATGATGGACAAGGCTCCCATACCCCAGTGTTATTATCATGATGGACAAGGCTCCAATACCCCAGTGTTATTATCATGATAGTCAAGGCTCCCATACCCCAGTGTTATTATCATGATAGTCAAGGCTCCCATACCCCAGTGTTATTAGGAGGAAAGACAAGGCTCCCATACCCCAGTGTTATTATCATGATAGACAAGGCTCCCATACCCCAGTGTTATTATCATGATAGACAAGGCTCCCATACCCCAGTGTTATTATCATGATAGTCAAGGCTCCCATACCCCAGTGTTATTAGGAGGAAAGACAAGGCTCCCATACCCCAGTGTTATTATCATGATAGTCAAGGCTCCCATACCCCAGTGTTATTATCATGATAGTCAAGGCTCCCATACCCCAGTGTTATTAGGAGGAAAGACAAGGCTCCCATACCCCAGTGTTATTATCATGATGGACAAGGCTCCCATACCCCAGTGTTATTATCATGATAGACAAGGCTCCCATACCCCAGTGTTATTATCATGATGGACAAGGCTCCCATACCCCAGTGTTATTATCATGATAGACAAGGCTCCCATACCCCAGTGTTATTATCATGATGGGCAAGGTTCCCATACCCCAGTGTTATTATCATGATAGACAAGGCTCCCATACCCCAGTGTTATTATCATGATAGACAAGGCTCCCATACCCCAGTGTTATTATCATGATAGACAAGGCTCCCATACCCCAGTGTTATTATCATGATAGACAAGGCTCCCATACCCCAGTGTTATTATCATGATAGACAAGGCTCCCATACCCCAGTGTTATTATGGCCAGCAGCATACCACCCTGCATACCACTGCTGGCTTGCTTCTGAAGCTAAGCAGGGTTGGTCCTGGTCAGTCCCTGGATGGGAGACCAGGTGCTGCTGGAAGTGGTGTTGGAGGGCCAGTAGGAGGCACTCTTTCCTCTGGTCTAAACAAAGATCCCAATGCCCCAGGGCAGTGATTGGGGACACTGCTCTGTGTAGGGTGCCGTCTTTCGGATGGGACGTTAAACGGGTGTCCTGACTCTCTGAGGTCATTAAAGATCCCATGGCACTTATCGTAAGAGTAGGGGTGTTAACCCCGGTGTCCTGGCTAAATTCCCAATCTGGCCCTCAACCATCACGGTCACCTAATAATCCCCAGTTTACAATTGGCTCATTCATCCCCCTCCTCTCCCCTGTAACTATTCCCCAGGTCGTTGCTGCAAATGAGAACGTGTTCTCAGTCAACTTACCTGGTAAAATAACAGTAAAATAAAAAAATAAAAAATAAAAATTATCATGATAGACAAGGCTCCCATACCCCAGTGTTATTATCATGATAGTCAAGGCTCCCATACCCCAGTGTTATTATCATGATAGTCAAGGCTCCCATACCCCAGTGTTATTAGGAGGAAAGACAAGGCTCCCATACCCCAGTGTTATTATCATGATAGACAAGGCTCCCATACCCCAGTGTTATTATCATGATATACAAGGCTCCCATACCCCAGTGTTATTATCATGATAGACAAGGCTCCCATACCCCAGTGTTATTATCATGATATACAAGGCTCCCATACCCCAGTGTTATTATCATGATAGTCAAGGCTCCCATACCCCAGTGTTATTATCATGATAGACAAGGCTCCCATACCCCAGTGTTATTATCATGAAAGACAAGGTTCCCATACCCCAGTGTTATTATCATGAAAGACAAGGT